>NC_084468.1:84020606-84323636 GCF_027409185.1 Cynocephalus volans | reverse complement strand
CCCAGAAGTCCCCTGCCCCAACCTCATTATTCAGAGTTTTTAATAGAGGTTTAATCACAGAAGCATGATTGATTAGTAATCATTGGCCACTGGTAATTGAACTCAATCTCTGTTCCTTTACCCAGAGGTTGGGGGTGGGGGTGGGGCTGAAAGTTCCAACTTCTCTTCACTACTTAGTGTCCTGGGGGTGGGGGGAGGGGGGCTTGGTGTTATTATCTTCATCAATGGATTCATTTGTCTCCCAGCTTCCAAGAGTATTCATCAATAAGAACTCACTGGAAGGAAATTGGAAGGTTAAAAAAAAGTAGGGTTAGGGTACTTCTCCTAGATTCTTTCCCTAGAGGTCACTGCAGGTTGGCTGGGTTCCTCTACTGAAGGCTAGAGGTCTTATCAGGGTCTCTCTACGCAACAATACCATCTAGGTTCTAGTAATTAATTCTCCCTCTGCTTGTCCTTTTAGCAAGTGGTCATAGCATCTCCCCAGTGTCATAACCCCAGGATACCACATCATACCTGATCAGTTTCCTGAACCTCTGATGACCACAACTTTGTAAATATTCCTTTCACTTAAATCTCCTTAGCCATCTAGTTTAAGGGTCTTCCTTTCAGGACTCCAACTGATAGCTTGTGTTTCAGTAGTACACAATTTCCAAATCTTTGTGGCTTAGTATAATAAAAATGTATTTTCTTTCCAGGCCACCTATCCCACACGTGTGATGGGAAGCTCTGTTCACTCTAGTCACTCAGCATCTCGGGCTTCAGCTTACCTCCATCTTCTGTGATCAGCCAAGCAACAGGAAGGGTAAAAGGCTACTTATGTACGGACCCTTCTATTTCTGGCTACGTGTGACACGTGCCACTTTTGCTTACATTTCCCACCTCGAAGGAACAAAAATACCAACCTAGCATGCAACCAGAAGGGGCAACACTGGAACAATTTAGAAAGATGACAGGGCATATATAGAATATGATTCTGTTTGTGCTCAAGCAAATAAACCTGTTAGTGTAATGATGCTGCACAATTAGCAATAAAAAGGAAAGTGTCAGCTCACAGACAAATAAGTAACTGAGAGTTGAACTGGATCCAAGCCAGTTTATGAGCCTTCCAGATCTGCTCAGCACCACCCCCACTCTGGGCCTGGGAGTTGATCATTTGCTTTGCTTCCTACACAGAGTAGCCCTGGTTATGGTGTTTGCTCTTCCCATGGGCTTAACGCCATGCTCTAGTCACTACTGCATTTGCCTCCTGTTCTAATATTTCTGCTGTTTCACCACCCCGAGAGTGAGAGAGGGGCTCAGCATAAATTCTATTACACCCTTGCAGTATCCAATGAAGTGCTCCAGCTCCTCAATGTGACCTGATGTGACCCCACTGGACTGTCAGTGTTAGGTTAGGTTCCCCAGAGTGTTACGTTCCCCAGAAGCTACCTTATGAGGCCAATTAACAAAATACAGACGAGCGGAAGAGAAAACACCACATAAAATAATCTTTGACCAAAGAAAGACAAGAGACTGGAAAGAGCACACTGATTGGTGCTGTCCCTTCCTCTCTTGGCAGTTTTGAGATGATGGTATCTTACAGCCTCTCTGCAAACATTCTACAAGACAAAGCAGCAACTGGATTTACTGTGAACCTGGGACAGTTGAGTGACATGTGCTCCCAACTCGCTGGCCTCCTTCACTTCCTCACATCCCCTTCCCCTCACTTCTGACGGCCTGGTATTGTACTGCCTCTCTCAACGCAGCGTTTACACATAAACTTTGCTTCAGGAATTGTTTTGTCAGGAACCCAGACTCAGTAAACTAGTATTTGGAATGATCTTAGAGAAATCAGGAGGAAATTGGGAGTTGGATTTCCCACCTGCCTAAAAGAATAAAGACCCAATTATTTGGGCGGTGATCAGGGTGATAAAAGTCCCTGAAATGCAACAGTAACACTATGATTAAGAACTTTAACAGCAATCAATAAGATTTAGGTATATTTGACTTTTTTGTTCATCATTCTAATTTCAACTTATGTTTGACCTATATTACACTTTTGCTCTGTTAGTTTTTTCCTTTTCTTTGCCACTTATATTTTTATATATATCCGTGAAAGTTTTTGTTCAGATTTTCTTTCTTATGACAGATTTATACTCTTTATTAAAAGCCACATGAAATGTTGAAATATTGGGATACATGCAAATAAGGTGCTATTTAATCATATTCCCAGAGTCAATGTCCGTTGTTAACAGACCTGCATCAAAGAAATCTACTGTATTTTATTTTAAATTAATCATTATCCTTATGTTGCTTTTGCAGCTTCCAATTGAATTTTCTGACTCAAAAGTAGCTGGTTTACCTTATGAAGACAGAAAAGTAGCATATTGATCTAGGTTTGGGTGCTAGGATGCTTCTCAAGCCTATATTCTGAATCAGGCCAAATTTACTTGCGAGTCAAAGTAAAGCTGTTCTAGTTAGCAACAGAAATTAACAGAAACTCTGACTTCAAATGGCTCAGACAAGTAGGGATTATTTATTTCACATGTTAAGTGTGGAGATAAGCAGTTATTGGCACCGGTTTACCTGCCCAGGCCCTTCATATCTCTGTTGTGTTCTCCCTGGTATCTTGACTTGGATCCACACATTTATTAGTTTGCTAGGACTGCCATAACAAAGTACCACAGACTGGGTGCCTTAAACAACAGAGATTTATTTTGTCACAGTTCTGGAGGCTAGAGGTCAAAGATCAAGGTCTTGGCAGGGTTGGTTTCATTCTGAGGCCTCTCTCCTTGGCTTGTAGGTGGTGGCTTCTCCCTGTGTCTTCATAAGACCTTTCCTCTATGCATGTTTGTGTGTCCCACTCTCCTCTGCTTATAAGAACACCAGTCATGGGGGATTAGGGCCCACCAGCCTCATTTTAACTTAATTATCTCTGTAAACATCCTGTCTTCAAAATATAGTCACATCCTGAGGGATTCAACATATGAATGTGGCTGGGGGTGGGTGGGGCACACAATTCAGTTTATAACACTTTGGTTATCACTCTGCAGTCTTACAAAGATTCCCACATCTCTACAATCCATATTGACATTAAAAACAGAAAGATTAGAGAAAATAATGGAACCTGTAATCTTTATTATTTTTTAGAAAAAAAACAAAAGCTTCCCCTACCACCATCCCTCCCTCATGTAGTTGACCAGTTTAAGCTCGTTGCCTAGAACTTTGTCACATGATCACTCTTCCCGACTAGAGAGGCTGGATGAGTGATAGGACTTTTCACTATCTATAGTAAAAGGAACAAGGAACAGGGTGGTTAAAAATGGGTTTGGGGTCACTCAATATATAGACCAAGCCTATTGGAGAGAATTTTATAGATTATTTAACAAATATATTTTTATTGACACTCTGCTAATGACAGACACAATGCCAAGCACTCAAGATACCTGAGTGAACAAAACACAGTTCCTGACTTCAGAGAATTTACAGAATTTTGTGGAAGACAGACAATTAAATAGGCAATTACAGTGATGCATGACAGTTCAAAAGACGGGGAGTAGCAGAGTACAGTGTAGAAACTTATAGGAAAGGAAACAAATCTAGTCACAGAAAATCATGAACGGTTCCACAAAGAATGTAATAGTCATATTTTTTCCATCTTTAATATTCAAGTAATTTAATATGTACTTTGCAGAGCCATTTTAAGCAGTAAGCAAATTGGTGTGCCAGAAATCACCAAGCATGGGGCTTGGCACAGAATAATTTACATGTGTATTAGTCCGTTTCCTTTGCTTATAGCAAAATACCTGGAACTGGGTAATTTGTAAAGAAAACAAAACCTATTGCTTACAGTGTCAGAGGCTAGGGAGTCCGAGGTCTAGGGAATATGCCTGTTAAAGGCCTTGGTGGTGGTGACAGTGACCCAGGATCTCACATGGCAGAAAATGGTGGAACACAGAAAGAGAGCTCTTCATGTACTCTCTTTTTTAAACCCTCAGAACCACACCCATGACCATCATTTATATTCCATTCACTGCTTCATGGTCTTCAGAATCTAATCACCTCATCAAGGCCCCACTTTCGATTACCATCATAGGATTTCCCACCCTCTTAAGTTACAGTGGGGATAAAGCTACTGATATGTAAAACTTGGGGGACACAATCCATATCAGTCCATTTATTCATAATTGGTTTTTTGTTCACTATGTCATAATAGCAAACCTTTTTGCACTTCTTAAAACACATTAGACACTATTTGAAGGTTTCCATCTATTCATTTATTTCTCACAATAAAGGAGATAGATACTATTATTATTCTCATTCTACAGATGAAGAAATCCAGACATTGAAAAGTTAAGTGATTTGTTCAAGGTCAGGTAGCTCTTAAAAGGCAAGGCTGGGATTTGATTCTAGCTATTCTAGCTCCAAAATTCAAGCTCTTTACCATCCTGCCATCAGGTCTCTCCTCTCTATACTTTGCCTCTGATATTTATTTCAAGTGGTGTTAAGAATGCATTCAGACCAAAACTATCATCTTTCCTGATGCCCGAGTTTCTATCTCTGGCAATTGCCTATTACTGCACTACTTTAAAAGAATTTAAATACTTCCAAGTAAAAACACAGAGTAATCATTTTCTACTGAAGTGGCAAAGATGGAGGAAGCTCTATAAATTCCTTCAGTACATAAAATGCCTCAGTTTTCCTAAGGCTGGTATTTCTCCACGCATGCTTTCTCTTCCTCTGGGATATGCTATAAACTGAATATTGTTAATTAAGCTCTCAGACAATTTGGATACCAGGCTTTAGAAATTGCTTTTGTTTCTTTCTGGGCAATGAAATACAGAGTTCTTTTTTTAATGTAGCAATTATCTCTCTTCTAGTTTTGTGTTTTTATTTGTTGTTTTGTTTTCATATTTTGTTTTATTTTTATCCAAGGTTGATATGGTTTCTACTTGGTCTTTGGTTATAGGCTACAATTAAAGGAAATATATTTTCTAACTGTAATATGGCTTTTACTTCAATTTTTCAATGACCTACATTTCAGAGTTCATAAAGCCTCAGTTTTGCTTTACTTTATTGAGGTTGGAAGAAGAGCTTGCAAATTTGTCATGTGCAAAAATGGGATTCGAAAAACATTGGATCAAAAAGAAAAGAGAATTTGTTCTTAGTTTTTATGTCTAGCATCAACTATTTGATGTCTATGCAGCACTGGCAATTATTCAGAATCAAATATCAAATTCTGTGCTTTGTGAAGTTAGCAAATTCACAAACCCAAAAGTGCTGGTTATTTTTATGCACATGTATATTGTGTATAAATAATTGTGACTCAAGTAACTGGGTTTTTCTTTGTAGTTAAAGATAGTGTTAGCAAGTTTTTAATTCCAGTGCTGCCAACTACTACTCATTTTTTCACAGTTCTCTCCTCTGGGTATTTTGTAAAACTGTATTTTACTTTTTATTTCTAATTGACATACAAAGCTTTCATGGCTCTCTCACCATTTATACTAGTTGGTGATTTATGGAATGAATGAAATACAGTAAATTGTGTCAAGAATTATCAAGGTCCTTGATAATTCCCAAAGATGTGCTCTTTTATTTTATTTTATTTCTTTTGATGTCATTATTTCCATTTTACTTTGACTCAGCAGCAAGTGGTTTTTATGTTGCCTGTGATAAAGTATGATTTCTATTAAAATTGCAATTGATTCTGTATAATAACTACATTTTGTAATAGACTTTCTCAGCTTTAGAGTTTATATGGACTTAGCACTTGAAATCAATTGTTTTACCACCTTTTATTTTTCCCAATACTGTCATGGTGTAAATTAACATCTGATGTGTTTCAGTTTTGCCATTAAGACTTGACAAATAAAAACTTTACTATGTGTAGGATCGTTACAAAATTTTAGCTCTATTCATGACCAACAATGTAACCAATGGTAACTCTAAGCCTTAGCTTTCTTATTTCTGAACTGGCAATATCTCAAACCTGGCATGGCTTTCACTGATGGCTGTCACGGTCAAAGGAGATAAGATTTGCCTTCTCAAAATGGAGAGCAAAGAGTCCCAGAAAGAAAAAGTGGTAATCCATAGGCACAGAATTCCTAGAAAAAAATAGTGTGAAACAAAAAAAAAAAAAAAGGAAAAAAGAAAAAAATAGTGCATCTTCCAATAGCGAGGATTTTACTGAAAGATTTTGGGGAGAAAAAAAATGATTTTTTTAAAAACCAAACGTATTATGGCATGTCATTTGCATAAATGTAAATGAACAATAACATGAAATTCAAAATTTGTATGAAAGGTTAAGATAAAATACTCAAAAGTAATAGTGAGGAAAGGCCTCTCCCAGCACTGAAACTCCCTTTTGTCCCTTCCCTTTCTTTCTTTCAATCACCTACTTTCCTAGCAAGCTTGCATGTTTATTGTTCCCTATTGCTAAGGGGACTTGACTTGAGAGATATGCATAAAATATGCATAAAATGGCATTTAAATATTACATTTATATCACCTTTGGTCTTTTTGAAATTGTGTGCAATACCTTGAAATACTTCCACATTTCTGCAGTTGCCATTTTTTCTCTTGTGGATCACTGCAACTGCCTTGCAAATGACCTACTGTGTCCATTCCGGTCTCTTTCAATCCTCAAGTAAAATAGTGTTTGTGAAACTCTAATTCAATGTGGCATCTTCCCACTTAAAACCCAGCTATGGCTTTCCATTTCTCTTGGGATAAAGACAAAAGTCCTTATCATGACTTCTTAAGCCCTCCATAGTCTATTTCTCACCACTCTTCCAACTCTCCATGTTCCTGCTGCTCTCATCTTCTTTTGACCCCTAGTAATGTTCAAGCTCTGTCTTGCTGCATGGCTTTTGCATACACTGTCCCTTTGATGAAATAGTCCCCCCTCCTCACTTCACCTACTGGCCCCTCTTCTTGCTTGACATCTTTCGTGAAAAAGTGAACTTCCTAGATAAATCTTTCCCTGCCCAGTTCACTTAGGTAAAACCCCCATTATAAGGCCCCATAAAACCTCATACTGCTCCTTTGTGGCACTTACTACAATTGCAACCAAATGCTATTCATACACATATTTCATTAAGGTTTTTCTTTTTCTCTTCCCTACTTAAGTTCCATTAGTTTACTTGGTTCCATGGTAGCACATAATAAATCCTTCATATATACTTGATGAAAAAATGAGTAAGTGAATACAACTACTTTGCATAGCAATTCTAATCACTGTCATTTCCCTAAACATTTTATAATTAAAGACCAGGAAAGTAGAGTTATACTATTCTCTTTTACTAGTAAAATAACCAAATTGCATGTTTCATTTATATCAAATTTTATTGCTAGCATAGTGTTAAGACATAGTAGAATGTAAATGAATTTTTATTAAAATATATTGAATGATACAACTTATAGGGAAATGAAGAGCAACTGTATATTTGACTTTAATTGCTTACTGAGATGTTCTCCAGTTGAGATAGAACTATGTGTATCCTACTTAGAAAGATTATATCACATCACCATCTAACCTCTATACTCTACCATGGAGAAAGAAGAATGACTCTAAATAGAATGCTAATGATGGGTGGAAATGTAGAAAAATTAATAGCATTTAATACCAGCTGGGTAATTACCTTTTTAAGAAAACTAGATATAAACATTTAAAAAGCTGGATTATCAAAACAATGATTTAATTATGTACACATTAAACACCTATTATAGGTGATAAACAGTAAAAGGCATTGGGGGGATAACATGATGAATAAGTGGATATCTCTGTCCTCACAAAAGTTAGGATTCTACAAGAGATAAAATCAACTCAAAATAGAGTCAGAGTGCTGCGATAAATGCTATAATACAATGTTATGGGCTAAATTGTGTCCCCCACTCCACTCTCCAAATTCATATGTTGATATCCTAAATCTTAACACCTCAGAATGTGATAATATTTGAAGACAGGGCCTTTAAAGTGGACACAAGATAAAATGAGAACATTAAGGTGGGTCCTAATCCAATATGACTAGTGTTCCTACAAGAAGAGATTAGGACACAGATACACAGAAGAGAGGACCGTGCAAAGACACAGGAAGGAGACAGCTATCTACAAGCCTAGATGGGGGGCCCTCAGAGGAAACTGACCCCGCTAACACCTTAATCTTGGACTTCTAGCCTCCAGAACCGTGAGGAAATAAGTTTCTGTTGTTTAAGGCACCCAGGCTTTGGCATTTTAAAAATTTACAGTATTAACTGCAAGTCTACATGTACTATGCTATAGACTGCATGCCTTGTATAGGATGATCAATTCTGTGCAGCGCTTTGTGCAATATTGATAAGTCCAATTTTTTTACACTTGCCTGACTGCCAAACTAGTGTTTTACTAGGAAGGAGTACGGGAAAAGCTGTTGCGTTTACTTAAAATATACGCTTTCTTAGGTAAACTGAGGTGCTTAAAAGCTCACAAAAGGATGTGTAATCTCCACTCTCACTTAGATCTTTCAAATTCCTGGTGAGCAAATACTCCCATAAGTGTTTATAATATCATACGCTTTTATTAGCGTAAATAACATAAATTTGGTTAGAAATAACTAAGATTAGAAATACTTGATTGGCTTCATTCTGATAAAAGAAACCTGGGAAAATTACAGTACTCAAAATTAGAATTATGTTTTCTTTCTTTTTTCCTTTTTCTTTTTAAACTCATTAAACATCTACCATATAATATACAATGCACAGTAGCATTTAAGGAATCTTTCTGTATATAGAAAATATTTCTAATCAGTATGCAGAATATTGTATTAAATATATTAAATCCTCCATCTGTGATATTTTAGTCTGACTGATGCTAATCCTGCAGGCTGCATTACTCTACACCTATGTTTTTTTTTAAAAAGTCATCACCTTGTAAATTATCTTTTTACTTACAATCCATAGAGGGGGAATCAGGAGATGGACTGCCAGCTTTTGAGGGCTCCCCAGAGGATGGAGTCTACCAATTACATTTTAGCCCACAGCACTGCAGAACAGCAGACAGTAGGATGCAGGCTACCTCATCTCCACCAACAGACGCCATCACTCAGCAAATCCTGGTGCAATTGACTTTTTATGGATAACATTTCCCGAAAGAGCTGGAGTTTAAAATTTTTTAAAGCCAGCCTACTGTGTATCTATTTCAATATATGACAGACTCAACTGAGGATTGATCCAATAAAGCCTAAACCAACTGGCATTATACTAGAAGTCATATATCAGATGCATAACTAACTAAGCTTCTCTCATCCTGAAAATGAATAAATGAAAATATATGACTACAGGGTTGGCTAGCTAAATAAATACTATGGAATTTGAAGCTATTACAGCCTTGTTCATGCCTGTAATTAAATTTTGAAAATTTATGTACCAGAAACTTTGTCTCCTAATGACCCCTGAAAGCTAGGTATTTTAAACTGAATGTGCTGATGTACCACAGCTGATCCCAAATCTGACCCAAAAGTCTTCATGGTTTACTTTGAGGGTGAAACTAATAAGTTACTTGTCCTCATTCCTGAAAGATGCTTCTTTCATGTTCTGCACTGAATGTAATATGGTTCATTTTCATTAGGGAAAAGTTTAGCTCTCAAGGCAGAACATTCCCCTGAGACATTGTAGAAGAGTCATGTGGCACACACATTAGAACATACATTGAGAGAACACAGTTAGTACGAATATCCTTTCCTATAAATCAAGGGGTTAGAAACTCCAAAGAAGCTACATTATTTTTTTTTTTTTACCTTTAGAAAACTGTGCAGTATAGAGGCAAGTATATGTATATCTAAAGGAAATGTGCAGTTAGGCAGCAGTAATAACAGCTACTTCTTTCATAAATTTGGACAAATTACCTGACTTAATCCCCAACGCCTTTGTAGTTACTTTTAAATTCTTTCCCTTGCTATTTCCCCCAGATTGTGCAGTGTGAATGTATAGGTGTTTCTATCGATACAATTTCCCCTTTTGGCAGCTGCTTGGACTCTTCTGAGGACTTTAGAAGAACCTTGAGAAAAGCATGAAAAATCTTGATTGCTAAGCATAAAAAGGAGAGTATGTATGATAAAAGAAAAGGTAATGAATTTTTATTACCCATTTCTCTGAGCTCCATTTTTCAAACATATATAGAGTCAGCATGGCTCAGTAGAGGAAGCACAAGATCAGGAAACATCAGGGTTAGATACTCGTCTGTCAGCTCTTACACAAGCACTTAACACCTGAGAGTTTGAGCTAATGATCTTTCGTATTCTGCTTGGATATAACATTTTATAATTCCATTTTTCAGGGGTTTTTTCCCCACAGAATATTATTTATCCACCTACCTACATACTTACCTACCTACCTATCTGTCTTGTATCCCATTTTTCAGGAAATGCTTCTTAAATAGAATTTACTTTATTTTATTTTCACTTTGCAGTACTAATTTTCAAAATATACTGATATGCTGGGTAATTTGTAAACGCGTGGTTAAAAAAAGACTCCTGACTGCTGACAAAAATATTTTCAAAATTGTAATATATTGTGTGATAAAAAATGCGCAATTTGAGACAGTTACTTAAAAACAACAAGTTGATATTTACTGGGTAGAACAACTGTTTATAAATTTAATGAGCTTATCATGCAGCAAAGAGGAAGGATTTACATGTTATATACAGAGAGGTCAGAGACTGAATAGATTAACAAGTAATAATGGCACGTTAAGAAAAAGAAATTTTAGAGCTTATGAGTTTATCTGCTTAAAAAGTAAATCTCTTATTATCCTTTCTCTTGCATTTTTCCTAAGACATATGCTATAATTCATATACATTGATAGGATAACAGGAGTAGAATATTTATGTTTTTATCTATAGCATTTACTACATTAAACATTCTAATTCTCATATCTCTACCTACCAAGTTCTTCTCTAAAAAACAAAAAAAGATTCCAACAGAAAAAAAATTGATAGAATAACTGAAGAAACAGGATTCATATGCAATAGATGTAAGAGGATTATTTTGAGTAGTGTTTTCTTTAGTTTCCCTGCTTAATTATGTTTTTTAAGATAAGCATTCAAATAATTATCTTCAGATCTCTAATTTTTTTTTTTTTTTTTTTTTGGTGCATTAGAAAAGTGGAGCAAAACTGCTGAGAAAAATAACCAGTGAGGAAAATTCTAGTCTCTGAATATTGCAGAAAGGGTAATGCTCAGAGCACTAATAATTGCTTGCACTCTGCAGTGGGAGGCTAAGACAATCATTTAGCAGCCTGAGCTGAACTGGTTGCTGCTCTTGAGCACAGACATTCTGTGTGCTCTTCTCCCTATGAAAACACTTTCTAAGTGATCTTTGGGAGACTGATTTTATTTTCAATGGATGTATCCATTGTCCTCCCCCCCAAACTGAAATTATTCTTCAGTAAATCATGGCTAGGAGAGATCATCCTTTTTTCTGTCTTTGGACATCCTAAAATAAAGTTGTCTTTAAAGAAATTAAAGAAAGGAGCATCTATTGATATTACTATTATTTCAAAAAACACTCATGAATGACTACCATGAGACAGACTCTACAATAAACTCTTAAGATAAGAGGGGTTCTTCAAAAAGTTCATGTAAAGATTTATTTTATGTTTTAATTCTATTTTTCCATGAACATTTTGAAGTACCCTTGTAGGTAATATTCAATAAAAGTGTGAACATAATTTTCGGACATTAAATCACACAACTGAAAGAGATTTTGCAGATATGCTATTAAAGTCCCATGGGGAAATCTCATTTCTTTTTCTTTTGGGGGGGGGTTCTTTTTAGTTAATGGTATTTATAAAATAGCTACTACATACCAAGATTTTTACATAAGTTATTTATTCAAAGCATGTATTATTTACTCTATTTTTAGATAAGGAAGTTAAGAATTCATAATGTTGAACAATTTACCTAAGATCACACTATGGCTGACAGATTCTAGGGTGGATTCCCGTGATCACCTTCTCCTGGTGTTCACACCCTTATGTAATCCCTTTACCTTGAGTGATCAAAGCCTGTGACATATTTCTAATTAATATGGCAAAGGTGGCAAGATATCACTTCTGTCCTTAAGTTATTTCATGTAAGCCTGTCTTGACAGTGGATTTCTGCTACAGACCCACCTTGTGGCTTGCTGAAGAAAGCAGTCATGTGGGAGAAGCCCACGTGGAAAGCAACTGTGTGTGGCTTTTGGAACTGTGTACAAGCTCTAGAAGTGACCTCTGCCTAAGTCAGTCAGCAGAAAACTGAAGTTCTCAGTCCTACAAGCAAAGGAAATGATTTCTGCCAATAAACTGAGGGAGCTTGAAAAAGGTCCTTCTCCAGTTGAGCCCCAGATGAGAAATCAGGGGTGGTCAACACCTTGAATCTAGCCTTGTGAAAACGTTAAGTAGAGGATCTAGATAAGCTGTGCCTTGACTCACAACTTGAAGATTCTGTGAAAAAAACAGATTTGTATTTTTTTAAGTTGGTAAGTTGTTATTTATTATATATCAATGTATAATTAACACACATCATATTTTAGATAGAGGTCCAAACCTCAATCTGCCTGACACTAAAACTCATTCTCTTCCTATGATACCAGTGTTCTACAAATTTGGGTCTCAGAATCCATTCCATGATAATCATCTACAGATCTTATACTAAATGCTGTTTTCTGGGTTACAGCTGTCCTATGAAGCACAGTCTCTGGGATGAAGGCCAAAGATTTGCATTTTTTACAAACTTCTGAAATGATGCTTATGTACATTAAAGTTGAGAACATTTCACCATACTTTCTTTCCTTTATAAGCTGAAGTTGTTTATTTTAACTACTTAGAATGAATTTAGGTCAAAACATTCTTTTATCCTCTAAGAAATTAGAGTTGTTTTTGAAAGTCTGAAAGTTCCAAGGTTTTTTACTACAACAAAGTTACCAACCAATAGAAGGGAGAAAATCACGTCCTCTCAATTTAATTTGTATATTTTCTGTTGCTTTATCATGCAAAAGTCAATACAATATACACGTACATCATGGCTTCAAAGAAAATGGAAAAAAAATAAATAAAAGATGAGTTATTTGAGCCCTTCATAGATTAAGGATTTGTGAGCCAAGTTTGACAGTTCAACAACTTTTCTTGTTTTAAGCATTAGCAATTCCCTCTTTTGTAAGGTCTCAAAGTACCTTTTTTTTAAAAAAAAATTAACATTTATTCATACATATCTGTGGGGTACATTGTGCCTTAGCAGTATGTGTATACTGCACAATGATTCACTTAAGGTGGATAACATAGTTTTGTACCCATTAGTCCACCACTCCTCCCCCTCAACCACCCAGCCTCTGGCAACCATTATTCTACTCTCTTCAAAGTACCTATTTTAAATCACATTATATCTATGGACAGATACTAATAACAGCTAAGTATTATGAGAATCATATAAAGAAATCTATCTGAAATGTTTGCAAACCTAAAATAACCCAGACCTGCATTGAAAATTGACGATTATTGGGCGACTCAAGAAATTACCTAGCTATTCAGAGGTGGCGAGATAAGTTTCACAAAAGAAGGAACTATTAATTCTGTCCCAATGGGGTAAGTACCATATAAACATGGCATTTAAAGAAAGGCAGAAAGGGAAATGGATAGGTAAAAATTATGTGTATGTTATACCAATTATTTACCATATATATAAAATATACATGTATGTTATATGTGTTTACTACATATGTATATATTATATATGTGCACACCCACACGTACGCACATGCCATGGAGAGCTACACAGCAATAGAAGCATCGGGCCACTTGCACACTGAGCAATGAGAATGGGCTTTTAAAAATAATAAACAATAAGAAACAATGAGATCTGTACTACAAGCCATTATGGGAAGAAAAGACATTTACACAAAACAATATGCAGTTTATTAGAACACATATAATGCATATCTATCAAATGCATTAGAATAGTTATCTGTGGCAGGGAAAAGAAGAGGTAAATGGAAATAGAAAGAATAAAAATAAAGAAATTAGACAGGAAGGAATCTTTCCAAAGGCAGCGGGTGATGCTGCATCATGAAGTAAAGATTTTGATGAACTCAACCCTCAACTTACAGGTGCCCATGTCCTCTAAAGATGTGCTGGACATGTGTTGTTCTGGTAAGCCTGCTTCATCACATTTAGGAACAAAAGATCCAAAATTACCTGTAGAATGGGACTGGTTGAGAGAGAGCCTACACACAGCTTGGAGAGAACAGGAAAGATCAAGAAGAGCTTACTGTATGCAGGAAAACAGGAATAAAAAGGAATTACAACTGTTGGACAGATTTTATCGCTTATGGGACTCACTGAAGGAATGGAATGAAGAAAGCTGAAGCAAGAAGTATGTTATAGCTACTAGATTCTTATCTTGTGTTAATCACTGCATATACTTATGAAAGCTTGCCCTAAAAGGCAACGATTCTGAAACCTCACCATTAGTAGTATGAAAACATAAGGAAGATACATAATTTGGGGTGTCCGTGAAGAAATAAAATACTATTTAAAACATGTGATTAAATTGTGATTTCATATTTTAAAGACTAAGTTGGAAAGAGATGGTACCTAACCTTGTTGGATGTATGTATCAAATGCTTACGTACTTCACATTATTTATCCAGTTTCAGATAAGCTATTGAAATACTAAGCCATAGTAAAATATATCTATAGAGAATACTATTCCAACATAGTATAATATTTCAATAGCCCTAGAAAATAAATAAAACCTAGTTTTTATTTTTTTCTGTAAAAATTGATACTTCCATTGTTGTGTTTTCTTTTCTAGTTTTTCATTGATTTCTGAAAAGAATTCATCTCAAGTTTATATTTTGTAAATGCTGCAGATTCTGTCTTTCTTTTGGAAAAGAGAAAGCAAAGTAGAAACAAAGAAATATATGAATTATTTCTACACAGAATCTAGAAAATTCCCATTACTACTACTACTATTTCTTCTCCTCCTCCTCCTGAAAGGTTGCAATTTAAAATAAAATAATATTTCATGACATTTTATAAATAACATAAATTATGTCTAAAGTTCACATAAGGTATAGGTGAATTTAAATCTGTTTATGTTGTTTAGGACTTAAATAAAGGAATTGTTTATGTTAAAAGAAATATTCTACCCATCTTTAAAAGACTTAATTTTGTCACAAAAATATACGTGATTTACTTACAAATTTTGAGACTAAAATTTTGAGACTGCCTGCTTGTTGGGGATTGAATTGTATCCTCCAAAGTCCATGTATTAGAAACTTAAACCCCTGCTGTGACAGTGTTAAGAGGGTGGGAAATACTATTATGGTTATTGAAAGGTGGGGCATTGAAGAGGTAATTAAGTTGTGAGGACCATACCATAATGAATATATTAATAAGTTGATGATTTATTTATTTATATATTTAGGGGTTTTTTTTGTGGCAGCTGACTGGTTTGGGGATCCTAACCTTTGACCTTGGTGTTACAAAGCTGTGCTCGTAGCCAATTAAGCTAACTGGCCAGCCCAAGTTGATGGTCATGGGTGTGATTCTGAGGGTTCTGAAAGGAGAGCATGTGAGGAGGTTAGTCTTTCTCTGCTTCTCCCATTTCATCATATGATACCTGTGTCCTTGTAGAGTTACAGCCAAGAAAAGGCCCTCACCAGATGTGTTCCCTGGACTCTGGACTTCCCATCTCCAAAACTGTAAGAAATAAATTCTACTTCTTTATACATTACACAGTTTCAGGTATTTTGCTATAAGCAGCAGAAATGGACTAATACAATGCTTAATCATAATAAAATAATATATAACATTTATTGAGCTCAAGCACTTACCACATACCAGGCCCTGTTTTAAGCAGTCAGCACATATTCAATCATTTAATTTTTACCACAACTTTATGAGATACTTACTATAAGCAAGAAATTGAGGCATAGAGAATTCAAGGCTCTTATCCGAGGTCATAGAGTAAGTTAATGACTGAACTGAGTTTTAGACATGTAGACTGTCTCCAGAGTCTATACTTCTAACTACTTGCCATCTTTCTACCTCAAGTGTGACAGTCATGACTCGTCTTCTGGCAAAAGGGAAACTTTCTAGAATCATCTCATATTACTCTGCTATATTTACTCAGCTTTACAGCCAATATACTCCTCAGATCTACATGGTGTATTCACTGTCTCCGTGGTTGTTTATGTTGTCTTTCCTTATTTAATGCTTGCTCCTTTTTTAATAACTAGGTCAAAGGTCACTTTCTCTGTGATTTTCCCCCACTGGTCCTACCAAAGTGGATTCCACTTTCCTTCCTTCACACCCCTGTAATTATCTAGCACTTACCTTACATCACTCATACATCTCTTCTCACATATTGCTTTCTGCTTTGTCTGTGGTTGTATGCACACATTTTTATGTACCTAAATAATCTTACAGTGTTTGAAGACAGGGCCGGCTTTCCTTTTCCTTTTAATCACTATATCTACTCTTGTCTTTGAAAGCCTATCTCTTGAGTGAATATTTTAATAAATGAATAGATAAGTGATTTAAATGGAAGAAGATATCAAAAGCATTGAAGTGAATCGATTTTGAAGAAGTAATTAAAGTATTCACTTTTGGGCAGTACATTATCAGTTTTTTTCAGACCACTGAGACATTTTATAAATAAATTTGAAATGACGCTTAAGAATTCATTTGTTTATAAAGTGAAAAATGTACTTTTTACATTGTAAGATTCTGAGTAAAAAAATGTAAAAATAAGATATAAAGTTAATCTTTCAGAAGTGTTATAAAAAAACCATATAACTAATAAAATATGATTTTCAAGTTTGGACGGAACATCCCACCTTGATGTTCTGAATATGTTCTGGACCACTTGATTATAGATGTTATGTGCTTTTCTGTACACTTACAGTATTTCATAGTGTACATCCATAGAAAGTAACTAATATATTCTAACTGAATGAAAATTTAAAAAGCACAAATGAGTACAAAAATTAATGAATGATGAGGGAACTTTAAGAAATAATCAAAGCATATAAATTTGTTTAAACTTTGACTCTAAGAAAAAGGTACTTTTTAGTTAGAGACCCAAGAAAGTTTATAGTCACTAAAAGAATTATAGGCTTTCGTATTGATCCAAATTATTGTAATTATTGTAAACTGAGACATTTACGGTCAAGAACAGCACAATAAATAGAAAGGTAAATATATCAACAGGGACTTGATATATTTACCTGATGATTTGTGCTTGCTTCTAATACTTCAGGGCATTCATATTCACCTTTAACTCAGATAATTACAGTAGAATGAATTCAACTGAAAATAATAAGATAGCAATATAATTCCAAGGAAAATGAATTCATGGGAAAAAAATTAACCAAAATTTATGCAGGGAAACAAAACACCAGAAATAATAATGAGCAGAAAACACAGCCAACAGAATCAGCAGTTAAAAGATGTAAATATTCAGGTTATTGAACACAAAATAAATGTAAAATATGCATTTCAACACATTGCAACACTCAAGAACAAGCATATTTTAAAGAGAAAAATTATATACCTAAACAATGAAAATAAAAGTAATTAAACATAAAACTTAATGGATTTGTATGACAGCTGCATAGACACAGTGAAGAGAGAATTAGTAAACTGAAAAACAGATGACCAAAAAAATATGTAGAATGGAGTGCAGAAGAGCAAAGCAAAAGAAAATATAAAAAAGTTCATGAGAGAACTGGAGTATGAAAAGAAGGTATGTTTTAGATTGGGTTCCCCTGAAAGTAGAACCTCAAACAATAACTTTATTTATTTTGAGGGTGATACTAGGGAAGAAGAATGCAAACAAGAGTGGAAGAAGAGAAAGAAAAATTTTAGTCTATTACTGAGTTACAGTGGTAGGCAACTAGGACTCAGTTTCATCGCATATCCTCTAAGGCACCGTGTAAGAAGTGCTTCAGAAATAAACCTCTGAAGTACAAGGAGCTGGGAAAGTTATTAACAGTTTTCTAATCTCTTTAGTTGAGGGCTGTTTCTGGAAATGTTCATTTCCCTGTAGTTACAGGCTGTGCCTGTGTGTGGACTTCCACAGCGTAGGAGTAAGCTGTGAGGCAGAAAGCAGAGAGATGCTGCTATTATGTGTACTTGAGCTGAAACTTGGCAGTGTGCAAGCAACTGAAAACCACAGGAAGTCACACCAGCCAATTGGATATGGAACAAGGCACTAAAAATGTCTGCTCAATACCTACTGTAACCTTAATTGGAGTTATAAAAGGAAGAAAAGATAATAGAAAATAAGTTATATTCATGCTATAATGAATGCACCAGGTACAAAAAAAAAAAATTGAAAAGCAGATAGAGAGCAAAGATAGAATACCTTTGTAGGAGTAGCTGTAAAACTCTAACATGATTTATCAACAACAAGAATGGAAACTCAAAAGCAGCAGAACATTATATTTACTATGCTGAAAAATATTTGTTAAACTAGAATTATATAACAAGCTAAAACATATGTTTCAAGATTGTGAGAAAAAAAGCCATATTTTGTCAAAATCCAAGGGAGTTTCCACCAGCAAAGCAACATTACCAAAGTAAAGTATAAAAATACTTGTCAGAGAAAAAATATCCAAGGTAGAAGTCTCTATCTCTGTATACAAATAAATAAAGAAAAAAGTGGTAACTGTGTGGATAAATCTAAACGAATTATTAATTGCATACAAAAATAATTTCTTATGATTAGAAAAAAAAGTAAAATACTTAAATATATACATTAGTACATGATATAAATCAGGAAGACATGTTTGAAATTAGCATGTATTTTTCAGAAAGAATGTTTGTTAACTTTAGATTGTGTAAAAGATGTAGGTTAAAATCAATTGGATAATCACTAAAAATTATAGACTATATAATTTTTAATATAGGCAAAAATTAAAAGTGAATGGGAAAAACAAATGCCAAAAATTCAGGAAGGGAGAACAAAGTAACATACATATGGCAAGTGCTATGGCCTAAATGTGTCCTCCAAAATTCATGTGTTGAAACTTAATAGCCAATGTGATAGTATTAAGAATTGAAGCATTTGGGAATGATTAAGTCATGATGGCAGAGCCCTCATGAATGGAATTAGGGCCTTCATGAAAGAACCTAAGGGAGTGGCTTTGTTCTCTTCTGTCCTTCTGCCATGTGAGGACTCAGCAAGGAGGCCCTCACCAGAAAACAAACCTGAGAGTGCCTTGATCTTAGACTTCCCACCCTCCAGAACTGTAAGAAAATGAGTTTCTCTTCTTTATAACTTACTAAGTCTCAGATATTTTGTTATAGCACCACAAACAGACTAAGACAAAAGAATAATAGGAAGCACAAAATGATGGTAGAAATATTCAGATGCATCAACAATTACAACAAATATAAGTGGATTAAGTACTTCAATTTATACTCAAAGATCATAAAAACATATTTTTAAAATTCATGTATATGTTTATTCAAAGCCTAGACCTTAAGAAGCAGTGTGCATTTCTGCATTCTCTCTTGTGCCTCTGCCACTGTTTGAGAAGAACATTTTCTGGGTTACTTCACTGGTCCCAGAATATGAGTGATATATAGATCTGACCTAAATTGAATGCAGTTTAGAGCCAAGCCTTCGCAATCCCAGCCAATATCAGTATAGCTTATCCAGTTAACAGAATTATCAGAAGATGTGTAAATTATAAATAAATGCTTAATGTTGAATGCCACTGAGTTTCCATGATTATTGTTATACAACATTGTTTTAGCAAAAGCTAAGCGAGATGATACTGTTTGGAAGAGATAGATAAAATATAAGTATTCAGAAAAGCTGAAATTCAAAATAGGAAAAAAAAAAAACACGAGCATAATACTAATAAAAAAACCCAAAATGTATTATCAGACAAAATAGAAAGCATGATTAGGGATAAGAATGTCACTACATAATTATATAAAAGTTTTAGGTTTAATTTACCTAAAGTATCAAAAAATATGAAGTAAAAATTAATTAAAATACAAATAGCAAAAACGCAACCCAATAATGATATAAGGAGATTTTAAAACATTTTTTCCAGTGTTTGATTATTGACAGGTCAAGCACTCAAATACAGTAAAGAATTTGGTAAAAAAATCAATACAATCAACAGATTTCATCTAATGGACTTGTGCAGAGCACTTAAAATATTACTACACCATTCATATTCTTTTCAAATAATTTTAGAACTTTTGTAAAGATAAACTCCTTAGCAAATCCATACTAGTCATTACATCAATGAAAATAAAGTAGAAATCAGTAGAAAATATAATTAGACAAATTCTATTTATTTAAAATTAAGGAATATACTGCTAGTCCTTCCACATTATTGCATTATTTGGTCTTTTTAGTGCTTTTCATTTTAGCTGTTTTTGTATATAGTAGTATCATATTATAGTTTTAGTGAGCATTTTCCCTATGAGTAAAGATGTTGAATGTCTTTTTATATGTTCATATTCCATTTCATACTTCTTTTTGTGAAATACCTGTTTGAGTTGTTTGTTAATTGGCTTATCTCTATTTTTTTATTAAATTGTTAGATGTCCTCTCATAGTTTTGGTAAGCATATCTTTTTTCCTGATATATTTATGACAAATAACTTTTCTATTTCTTTAGCTTATTCTTCAACAAGTTCTTCTGGAACCCCAAAACTGAAGAGTCTTGAGCTCTGATGTCCACAGACTGGGGAGAAGAGTGTATCCCAGCTCCCGCAGATAGAGAGATTCATTTTTTTCCTCTGTGTTTTTTTCTCTCTGGACCCCCAGCAGATTGAATGGTTCCCACCCAAAATGAGGGTGGCTCTTTCCCATGCAGTCCACTCAGACTCTCGTACTAATCTCTGCTGGAAACATCCTCACGGACACACCTAAAAAGATAGCTTTACCAGGTTTCTCAGTATTCCTTCATCTAACCAAGTGGACACCTAAAATTAACCTTCACACTCTGTCATGAGGATGTTTTCTTATGCCTATTTTTCCCTAAACTTCTTGCTTTTCACCAGTGACATTTTCTGTTTTGTTTTGTTTTGTTTTGTTTTTGGCAGCTGGCCAGTGCAGTGATCCAAACCCTTGACCTTGTTGTTACAACACTGCATTTTAACCAAATGAGCTAACCAGCCAGCCACCACTGACGTTTAGATTTGCAATCTGTTGAGAATTGATTTGGGGGAAAGGTGTGAGATGGTGGTGGTGGGTGGGGGGGGTCCTAAATGTATTTTTTCCTTATGCATATCCAATTGATCCAGCATCACTTATTGAAAAGATGATCCTTTCTACAATGCAATTCTGTTTCACATCTGCCAAAAATCAGGACATTACATATGCATGGATCTACTTCTGGATTCTCTACATAACTCCAATATACAGCCAGTTGGAACATAAAGTAGTATAATCACTTTGGAAAACTGCTTCCCACTTGTAATATGAAGATAATAAAAGTTCCTATCTCATAGGGTCATTGTTTTGAATTAATGAGTTAATACATACTTAGAAGAGTAACCAGTACATAGTAAGTGCTGGAAATGTTTGCAAAGTTCGAACATATCTATACCTATATCTATATCTGTATATATGACTCAACAATTCTACTCCTAGATGTATTATAATTTAAAGCTGGTATCAGTTACTTCATTGGCTCCTTGAGTGCTAGCACTGCCTATCGTGTTTTGAACTTTTACTTAGTTATTGCCCATTCGCCAACATGTGTGCTCAAGTGATAAGCCTCATGAGAACTTCCCCATTTAACCTGTTCCCTCTTTTCCATGTTGGCTCGGTCACATTCAAATTACCCAATGAGAATGCTTCCCACATGCCACAAGCTACCCCACCCATGACCCTAAATAAAGACACCGGCCCACAGTTCCTTGCTCTGCTCTCTCCCTGCCTGCTGTGATAAAGCTTTGGGCTTTCAGGTGACTTGGTGTGTGCCTCCAGGCACGTGTGCCTCCCTCTCTAGGAGCTGTGAGTATAATCAATCCTTCAATTTCATTTGCCTCTGTGTAATGTCCACAGCTGTGCTGGAGTGATCCTCAAAGACTTCATAATGGGGCTTATTCCCCCATTTACAAAGCATATGTATTCAAAATAAATGTGTACATATGTTTACCAAAAGACATGTACCAGAATGTTTAGAGAAAGATTATTTGTAATAGCTAAACACTGGAAACTACTAAAATGCTCATGAATGTTGTAATGGATAATTATGGTATAGTGTACAATTAAATGTATAGAATAATAAAAATGAATCATCTACAACTGTGTACAACAGTATGGGTGAATTTCACAGAAATGAATTAGAGGGAAAAAAGCTAGCAAAAATAAGGGGGAATATCTAATGTAATAAGATTACACTACAGACAAAACTAATCTGCGGTGCTGATAGTAAGGATATTGTTAACCACAGGTTGCAGTAGTGTGTGAAAAGAGGGGATGATCTAGGTTGCTGACAATGCTCTATTTCTTGAACTGGAAGCTAGTTACAATGGTGTACTCAATTTGTGAATGTTCATTGAGCTGTACACTTATGGTATGTGCACTTTTATACAAATGTTACATTTTAAGAAAAAAATTTGGAAAATAAAATATTTGAATAATTTACAATAAAAAAATAAATAAAAATAAAACATAGTAAATATTTAGAACAGAACCAAAATGTGTTGAATGCAGCTAAAGCTCTGCTTAGAGGCAACTTTGTAACAGTTATAAATGCTTGTGTTAGAAATAAAAAAATACTGAAAATTATTTAAATAGGAAAACAATGTAATATATGGGAATGGAGCAACAGAATAAAATTTAGAACAGAGTAAAACATTTTAAAAAGGAAATATAGAGCAGAAACCATTAAAGTAGAAAATATGCAAACAAAAGAATGAGTTAAGAAATCAATAATTTGTTTTTTTACATGCATAAAATTGATAAATTTGCAAGGGTGATCAAGCAAAAAAAAGTAGATACAAATAAAATATCAAATAACTTTTGGAATAAAAATAATACATAAACAGCAGATATTAAAAAGATAATGAAAGAGTATTATGAGAAACTTGATGACAAATTTAACTAAAAAAACGGTGCAGAAAAAAAATTTTGCAAAACAAGATTCAACTCAATTAGGAACCAATTAATTATTCAGAAACAAAGATATGCTCCAGCTTGAGATCAGAAAGTACAGAAGAAAGTAATGAGAAGTGAAGCTGAAAAACCGTAATTCATTGAAAGTCTGTCGATGAATATTTGTGCAAATTGGCACATTTCACCTCACTCTGTTTCTTTACCCCACTGTCATGTACTTAGCTTTTAACCCCAACTGAAAATCAGTCAACAAATCAATTACATAGTAAAAACAAACAAACAAACAAACACAAAAAGCAAAAAACAGCAAAATCAATAAGAGATAAGAAATTGAAATAACTACTTGGAGAAGATTTAGGATAATGACATTGAAGAGCAAAATCATGTTCATTCATGGTTTTTTAGATAACTTATTTCTTAAGCAAAGCCATAGGTAAGCCATGTCAATTGACACAGAATTACCTGCCAACATTCAAACTATTATAGGAGAGACTTTGTTAAAAATAGACTTACATAAATAAGATAAGTAAGAGTGTGGGAAATCTACATATGTAGAAGTGAAGGAAAACCACAGTAGCTACCTGAAAAAAATCAACCTACAACAATGAGAAGTATAGAGAAAATCAAAAGCTTGAAATATAGAAATCAAGACAGACAAACATTAGAACTGACTCTGGAAGAAAGAGACATTTATAAAGAAAATACAAGATAATTTAAAATAATATCACCAACACCAATGAAAACAACTAACCGTGCTAATTATTAAGTTCCCATCCTTAAAAAAGGGGTACTTTTATTTATGCACTAATTTGGGGCATAAACCTTAGAGTCATTACCTACTCTCTTTCTGTTAAACTTCCAATCTGACTTATAGCAAATCTTATCATTTCTACCTTGAAAATACATTCAGAGCCCAGTTACTTCTGACAAGTTCCGGAACTACCACCCTATCCAAGACACCATTATTTCTCCAATGGACTGTTATATGACCCTCTGTCTTGTTTCCTTTCTTCTATGCCTTTCCCACTACTCCTGTATCTCCCCCATAATATACTTTTCCTCCATGTAACTATGATCATGTACATCCACCTCAAAGTTCCCCCCTTGTTTACTCATAAAATCTAAACCCCATAAGGTCCCGTATATTTTGACATTGTCTACTTTTTAAAAATTTCATCCCCCAAACACTCTTCCACTTTTTCACTCATCTCCCACCAGACTGGTTTCTTTGCTTGTTCATAAAAATGAAAAATGTTCTTTACAAGTTTAGAAGTAATCTAAGACAAACAAACACACACACACAACATTTAAATAAACTACAGAAGACAATGTAAAAGCTACCAATCCTGACAATGTAAAATTAAAGGTTCAGTTGATAGAGATCAAGGGGTATATATGGATGACACAAAATACCTATTTTACTTAGACAAATATCATTTCTAACAAATATGGGAACAAACAACTATATTAAAACAGAAAAATATTTTTACATAAAATTATGTAGATTGTTTAATTATGAGCTATGCTTTTCATATATTGTGCTATACTTTGACATGTAGAAATTTTTAATGAAAACTGAGTGCAATTTTAAAAGCCTAAAAAACATGTGAAAAAAAATGTTAAACCATGCAATTGCCTGAACACAAAAGCATGCATAAACATTCACAAAAACTCACATACATATATACTCCTTCTCCAACTTTAGTTTTAACATTTACCCAGCAGGATTTCAAAATTGTTATGGACCAGTGACTATAACATATCTCTCATTCTTCCCTTCTTAGGTGGCACTGATTCTTACAGTTATCTTGTCTCTGTTTCTCCCTTGTAAATTGCATGTTTGGGGTCAGATAATCTGTCTTTTTAATTCTCGGTTCTTCATACAAAGAGCTAAGTATCATAAGAGTTGTATCATAAGAGCCATATCCAGTTGTAGATCTAATATAAGATCCTGTATGTTGACCATAATGCCATAACTGAATGAGAATTTTGAGGGTCTTGAAAGAGGATGAATGTAAACAACTATGATTATGGAATAGACTCTGGAATATCATTTATAAAAATAGTTACAATTAATCCATTTCCTGTAACCATGCCCTATTTGCAATATAGCATTTCAGATCCTACATGAAGCAGTGGAATCTATTTCTCTACTCCTTGAATCTGGGCTGTGGTTGCAATTTGTGATGACCAATAGAATGCAGTAGAGACCATATTGTGTGAACTCTAAGTCTTCCTCGCTTCTGCTCTGCCTTTCTTGGAACCCCAAGACTGTCACATGAACAAGATCAGCTAATTTGATAGATGATGAAAACCATGTGGTTCAGTTCTTCTGATTTCCACCACTGACAGCTAACCTTTAGACCCATGAGTGAGACAGTCAGATATGAGCCAGACCCCAGCCAACCTGACAGCAGAATTCAGATGTATGAGCAAGCCAAGTAGACCAGATTAGCAGAACATCGTAGTTAATCTGTAGATTCATGAGTAATAATAAATTGTTGTTTTTAATCCACTAAAACTTTGGAATGTGTGCTGTACTGTATTAGTCCATTTCTGTTGCTTATAACAAAATAAATAGAACTGGGTGGTTTATAAAGAAAAACAAAATTTATTTGCTTATGATTTCAGAGGCTGGAAGTCCATGGTGCAGGTAACACATTTAGTTAGGGTCTTGGTGGTGGTAACAGTGATGGCAGGGTATCACACTGCAAAATGGTGGAGCAGAGAGAGCAGAAAACAACCTCCTCATTCACTCTCCTTTTAAAGCTGTCCAAACCACACCCATGACCACCATTTTTAATTGGTTCACTATGGCGTGGTCCTACAACCTAAACACCTCTTTAAGGCTCCACCTTTCAATTAACATAATGGGATTTCCCATGCTCAACAGTTACAATGGGGATTAAGTTTCTAATATATGAAATTTGGGGGACACAATTCAATCAATGCACAGCATTCTGCCATGGCCCCCACAGTTCATGTCTTTCTCACAGATATATACATTCATTCCATCCCCTAAGTCCTAACTTGCTTCAACTCCAAAGTTCAAAGTTTTAAGTCCCATTTGTGAAATCACAACGAGTTATCTACTTCCAAGATACAATGATGGGACAAGCATAGGGTACATATTCCCATTCAAAAAGGGAGAAATAGGCCAAAAGAAAGAGGTAACAGGTCCCAAACAATTCCAAAATCCAGCAGGGCAGGCATTGAATATCAAAGCTGGTGAATCAGATACCTTGACTCTGTGTTGGACCTCCTCTGCATGCTGATGTAGGGGTTGGGTCCCCAAGTCCTTGGGCAGCACCGCTCCTATAGCTTTCCTGGTTGCAGGCCACACTTCAGCTCTCCCAAGCTGGCATTCCACTGTGGTAGCTCCACAAGTCTGGGGTCTCCATGGATGTCCCACTCCCACAGCTCCACTAGGCATGACACTGATGTGGTTTCTCTGCTATAACTCTGACCCCACATTTCCATTCCGCATTGCTCTACTAAAGTCTGTCTGTGGTGACTCCACCCCTGTGACAGATCTCTTCCCGAGTCCCCAGACTTTTCCACACACCCTTTGAAATTGGAGTAGAGGCTCCAAAGCCTCCACAGCTCTCGCATTCTGTGAGCCTATAGAACTAACACCATGTGGATACCACCAAGGATTCTGACTTGTATTTTCCAAAGTTTCACGTCCAGCCACATCTGGTGCCAATTTAACCACAGCTGGTGTAGCCAAAGAGCTGGGGTGCTGGTGCTGCTTCCCAATGTGGAGTTGGGCAGTGAGCCCATGGAGGGCATCACAGACCTATTCCCCAAGACCATTCTGTCTCCCTAGGCCTTTGGACATGAAGTGGAAGGGTTGGCCCCAGAGGCTTCTGCAATGCCTTTCAGGACCTTTTCCCCCTTCTCTTGATAATCCCTTTCTTTTGTGCTAATCTTCTTAGCACTACTACATTTTTCTCCTGGAAATGCTCTCTGCTTCTCTACACATGGCCAGCTGCAAATTTTCCAAATCTTTGCCCTCTGCTTCCCTTTTAAATTCTGGCTTTATGTTGTCCCTTTGCCGCCATATCTCAGCGTAGGCTGTTGCAAGTAGCAATGCAGCTTCTTTAATGCCTTCCTGCTTAGAAATTTCTTCTGCCAAATACTCTGGTTCACAACTCTTAAGTTACAACTTCTACAAAGTCCTAGGACATGGACACAGTGCAGCCTTTGTTCCTTGTCATTTCATAGCAAAGTTGATCTTTATCTCAGGTTCCAAAAAATTTCTTCTTATTTCTATCTGAGACCTCCTTAGAATGGTCTTTATAGTCGATATTTCCGTAAGCTTTCTGGTCATTACCATTTAACTAGTCTCTAAAACATTCCAAACTTTCCTTGGTTTTCTTGTCTTCTAAACTTCCGCCAGCAGCTAGGCTTTTTCTAGTCTGATCCTCCAAATTCCTCCAGGCTTTCTTCAACATCCAGTTCCAAAGCTGCTTCCACATTTTCAAGTATTTGTTATAAGTAACATCCCACTTCTCTGGTACCAGTTTCTGAATTAGTCTGTTTCTTTTGCTTATAACAAAAAATGAAATTTATTTGCCTATAGCTTCAGAGGCTGTGAAGTCCATAGTGCAGGGAAAACATCTAGTGAGGGTCTTGGTGGTGGTGACAATGGTGGCAGGGTATCATATTGCAAAATGGTGAAACAGAGAGAGCAGAGAGCAACTTCCTCATTCACTCTCTTTTTAAAGCTCTCTAAACCATGCCCATGACCACCATCTTTAATCCGTTCACTACAGTGTGGTCCTATAATCTAATCACCTCTTTAAGGCTCCACCTTTCAATTACCATAATAGGATTTCCCATCCTCAACAGTTACAATGGGGATTAAGCTTCTAATATATGAAATTTGGGGGACACCATTCAATCTATCCACAGTATATACAATGCTAATTAATTGACATAATAGTTTAAGAATAATTGTCATTAAATATCACAATAGTGGAGAATCAGAAAATTGACAATAAAGAAAAAAACTTGTAGGTGTTTTGCAACTATTGAAAATAGAAGCAAAATACTACTGATAGTAGCAACAAACAAGAGTTGGACTCACTGATGAAATGGCAAGTGACACCTAGCAATATGATTTAGGATTCTGCAGTTTCTCAGTTCAAAATCTTTAGCAGAATAATAAATTATTACTTACATTCATTATAAACACTGGATAAATGAAGCTATAAAAAATAATTAATCAATGCTTTTGTTTTGCCCTCTATACTTCTCATACCTTCCCGACCTCCAACTGGTCTTTCAGTAACAGTAATATGAATGATGATCTAACTTACCCTAGTAACTGCTTCCCAGAATATGTCCTCTCATCTCAAATTAACTCTGGATGTGCCTTTTCTGATTAGACATAGATAAACTGAATCATACTATTTTATGTGATTTGAAACAGAAGCTTGAAATATCTTGAATACAACATTACTATTTAACAAGGTATAAAGCAACTGAGCAAGTGAACTAGTTTTACCAATTGAATAGAAATATACTAGGAGAAAAGGAAAAGGAGAACACATTCTGTAGAAATTTGAATAAACCACATATAAATAAAGAGAAATAGAGCAGAATAGCCAAGAAATGTTTTCTATTCAGAATTGTATAATGCATAAATAAGTCCTTTGGCACCAGCATGGTCAAATTATCTATGGTGAATTAAAGGTTATACAAACAGAAATGACAGCATTTTGAAAAGTATCAACAAAACAAGGAAATGCCAGATTTACATCATAAAGAATGCACACCTTGCTGAGCTTTGAGCAGGACAGAAGAAATGCATTTACATCAAAAATTGAAAGACACTGTGTCAATATGAACAAAGTGATGTGGAAAATTGGAATAATTATCTGGATAATTCAGGCCAAAAATGCTAATGAGGTAAAGAGTTCTTTATAAATCGATTTATCTAGATAAACTGTTTACATTTATTAAATTAATTGGACAATTATTCAAGTCTCCATTTTTCTGAGCTTGAATAGACTTTGGTATTGATTCCTTGTTTGTTGGGTTAAAGCAGAAGAGCTTGGTGTATTATTGGTGTTTTTTATCATTTACAGATAATGCTCATTTTTAATCTCTATATGTATTTAATTGTAGTTTTAGAAATTGGTACATTATACTTAAATACTTATACCATTCTTAAAATAACTTTGTTAAATACCAATTTCCAATTAAGACTCATATTAAAATATTTTCCCAAGCACAAAGCAAGCTGAGCTGCACATAAATGACTACAAATAACAGATAGTTTCATAAGTCTAGTAAATGACTGACAAAATCACTTAAGATAGGGCTCTGTGTATTTCAAGGGACAATTTGACTCTAGTATTTTGATTCAATTAGTCAAAATTGTATCAATTAATAATTTTATTTTTCTACACACACAATCTAAATATTAAAAGTTTTTCTTTTGAAAATGATTAAAATGGTTATTTAGGGGTATCCTTTGTAATATCCTTTATAATAAACTAGTAAACATGTTTCTCTTAGTTCTGTGAGTAGATCAAGCAGATTAATTGAACCTAAAGAGAGAGGAGGGGATTGTGGGAACCCTAATTTGTAGCTGGTCAGTCAGAAGCACAGCTTGGAGCTTGCATCCGGCATCTTAAGTGGGGGGTTCTTGTGGGACTTAGCCCCACTGTGGGATCTGACAGTACCTCCAGGTAGTGTTGGAATTTAAATTAAAGGATGCCTAGCTGGTTCCCACCTGAAAATTGCTTGTTATATGTGTGGAAAAAACCCCACACATATGGTCACAGAAGTCGGTCTTCTGTGTTGATAATTGCTACTAAGTAAGAGTACAGGAAAGATAATGTGTTTCTTCCACTCTCAGACTATTCAATGCATAGGAAAATGAATGAGCCCATAGAACAAGGTTTGGCAACCTTGGCTATATTGACAATTTGGGTTAATTCTTTGGGGTGCCTGTCCTGTGCATTGCAGGATACTTAGCAGTAGCATACCTGATATCTCCCTATTAAATGCTAATAGCACCCTTTCCTGTCCCGGCCTGCGGGACAGATAAGAACGTGGGCTCGAGGAGGACTACCTGTAGCTGGTGAAAAGGGGGAGGGACAGGGGACACACAGAATGGAGGCAAGACAAAATTCTGATCAAGCCTCAAAATTTTATTGTCAGGCGATTGCTTATATACATAGTGAAGAGGGGGAGGGCTGTCACAGAGTGTGGCAGCTTATGATAGGCAGAAAAGCAGTGGGGTGATAGTGGCGGGGTATGAGAAGAGGAGGTGTTGGCTTGGCACGCGCGGGCTTTTCTGAGGAGGAAGAGAAAGGCTTACATAAAATGGCTGTTATTTTTTAAAATGGTGGCTATTGTTAAATATGGCTCCCGACACTTTCCCAAATGCAATGACTAAAAATGTGTGTAAATCACCCTAACTGATAATCTCTGCCATAAAGGGTACACCCAGAGCTGATTTTAGTACCGCTGTACCTGAATGACTACCTAGCCCTTTTCTAGGCAAGTACAGATGGTCCCTGACATACAATGGTTTGACTTAACAATTTTTCGACTTGACTTCAGTGTGAAAGCGATAAGCATTCAGCAGAAATTGCACTTCCAGTACTCATAAAACCACTCTGTTTTTCGTGTTCAGTACAATATACAGTAAATTACATGAAATATTCAACACTTTATTATAAAATAATAAAGATGATTTTACCCAACTGTAGACTAATGTAACTATTCTGAGCACATTTAAAGTAGTTTAGGCTAAGCTATGATGTGGTTAGTTAGGTGTATTAAATAAATTTTTGACTTGATATTTGCAACTTGTGATGACTTTTGGGTCATAACCCCATCATAAGTTGGGAAGCATCAGTACTAGTAATTTCTGTGAAATAAGAACATGTTGCTCTCAGAGGCTGCAGCATTTTGGCTCTGTCCCAGCTAGAGGCTAAATCTAGAGATTGAAGGAGAAAATGTGGTTAACAGTGACTTTGCTATGAAGATTCTAACTCGAAAACCATATAGGCAAAGCATAGCCAATTAGCCCTTTAATTGTCTTAAACCCTCAAGACATTTCCCAAAGAAGACAATAAAACCAACCCTTGGTTTTTAGGTTTATAGCCACTGTGTGTGAAAGAAACCCTCCTGCTGGGAGCTCTCTGGTCAAATTGGGAATGTTACATTCGTTAGGGCTCTGTAAATAGCTGGGCTTTCCACCCATGTTTGGATGCTTGGATTTTCCCATCAAGATCAAAGCCTGAGCTCTAGAATCCTTGAAAAGAAATTACCAGAGACCTGTGCTAAGTTAAAATAGAGTCATTAAAGATGCGTGATTTCCTTGAGTTTCTGTCATCCCTTGCTAGGGTAGTTGCTTTTTACAATAACAAAAGTCTGTAAAAAACCTGAACTGTTTTAAGTGTTGCAGTAATAACTGGCCTGAAAGCTGACATCTGTTTCCCTGCAACCACTATTTGAAAATATCTGGCAGTGAAGCAATAATTTTTTTTTTTTAATTTAATACTTTATGCTTTTGTTGTTAGAATGCTGGCTGAAAATGCCTGTTAGTTTAAAAATTAGCTTTGTCATTTAAGTTGTCCATATTAAACAATGTTAATAATGTCTTTCTTTTCATGTGATTAATTAGACAAATGGAAAATGATTTTTAAAGTATCTGACATATGGAGGGAAAAATTCCATCTAGACCAGGGTTTTTCGACCTCATCCCTACTGACATTTTGTAACAGATAATTGTTGTGGAGGCTGTCCTGTGCATTGTAAGATGTTTAGTGCTTTCCCCGGCCTCTACCCACTGGATGACAGCAGTGCTAAAACCACCACTCCTGCCCAATTTTCTCTATTAATTACATCTTACATAGTATGGTACATTCCCTACAGCTGATGAGCCAATGTTTACAATTATTATTAACTAAAGTCCATAGTTCATATTATGTTTCAATTTTTATTTTACATTCTATGGGTACTGAAAAATGTGTAATGATGTATATCCACCATTACAGGATTGTACAGAAAAGTTTCACTGCCCTAAAAATCTCCTGTGGTCCACCTTTTCATCTCCCTTACCCCATTCAAATCTCTGGCAATCACTGATTAGTCTCCACAGTTTTCTTTTCTTGACTGTCATACAGTTCAAATTATATGGCATATAGCCTTTTCAGGATTGGTTTCTCACACTTAAAAATAGGCATTTATGATTCTTTCATGTCTTTTTGTGGCTTGATAACATTTATTTTTATCATGGAATAATATTCCTTCATATGAATGAACCACAGTTTATTTATTCACCCATTGAAGGACATCTTGATTGTGGAGAGTACTAACATTAATAAAACAAATGTATTTCACAGGACCTAGCTTCCAAAGCCCGGTAGTTTCAGGTATAACCTAACTTTAAAAATTTACATATAGAAATGTTAAGCTTGCAAAAGACAGGAAACTTTCCCCAGGCTAAAGTCTCTGTTGTAGATAAAGAATTGTAACAAAGCGGAATTGCTGGCTCAAGGACAGATGTCTTTGGTTAACCTACTGATTGATATGTTAAGAAAGTTGCTTGATTGTTGTGTAAAAATACTATGGAAATTGCTGTAAGAAAAGACAGTGTTTGCTAAGAACAAGCTTTTGTTGGTGGATTGACTTAACCTTTTGCAAATTGCATTGTGGAATGTCACTTTGTTTATTTCACTGATGTTACTAGTTTCCATTTGTTAAAACTATACTTAGCCATAATTCTGCCCATATCCTTGTGTTCTTTGTAATGATTAAATCAACTGAATTTTCTTGTGAAACTTCCTTGTCTTTACAATAAAAGGGAGAGGCTAACTTAGAATCAGGGCTGTCACATTCAACATTCTCCTCCTAATGGGGAAATTACTGAAGTGCAGCCCTTCCAGGCCTCTCAATGCATACATAGTGCTTTGACTAATCACTTAATTCTTTTTTTTTTTTTTTTCTTGTCTCCATTACACAGTGTGGTACTTGGTTTCTTCCAAGTTTCAGCAATTTTGAGTAGATATGCTATACACATTCATGTGTAGATTTTTGTGAAGATATCAGTTTTCAACTCTGGGGTGTATATCAGAGAGCAGAATTGCTAGATCCTTCGGAAAGGGTATGTTTAGTTTCATAAGAAACCTCCAAACAGTCTCCCAAAGTAGTGGTATCACTTTGTATCCCCACCTGCAATGAATGAGAATCCCCACTGCTTCACATCCTTATCAGCATTTGATGTTGTCAGTGTTCTGGATTATTGCCATTTTGATAGGTGTGTAGTGATATCTCATGGTTATTTTAATTTGAAATTCCCTGACAATCTATAATGTGTAGCATCTTTTCATATTTTCCATCTGTATATCTTCTTTGGTGAGGTGTCTGTTCAAAACTTTTACCCTCACTTTAGTTGGATTTTTCATTTTTTATATTGTTGAGTTCTTTGTATATTTTGGATAAAAGCCCTTTATTAGATGTGTGTTTTGCAAAAATTTTCTCACAGTCTGTGGATTGTTATTTTATTCTCTTAATAGGTTTTTTTGCATAGAAGAAGTTTATAGTTTGAATAAAGTTCAACTTTTCAGTTTTTTTATTCATGAATTGTGCTTTTGATGTACCTAAGCAGTCATTATCAAACCTAAGATTATCTAGATTTCCCTCTACATTATTTTCTAGAAGTTTCATAGTTTTGGATTTAACATTTATGTCTCCAATTCATTTCAATTTAATTTTCATGAAAGGTTAAAGTGTTTGTCCAGATTCTTTTCTTTTTTGCATGTGGATACCCAGCTGTTCCAACACTATTTGTCAAAAAGACTATCCTTCTTGCATTCAATTGCTTTTGCTACTTTGTCAAGTATCAGTTGACTATATTTATGTGGGTTTATTTCTGGACTCTCTATTGTGTTCTGCTGTTTTACTTATCTATGTAAATACCACACTGTTTTGATTACAGTAGCTTTATAGTAAGTCTTGAAATAAGATAGTTTCAATCCTCTGACTTTGTTCTCCTTCAATATTGTGTCAGTTATTCCGGGTATTTTAACCTTTAACATTGGTTTTTCAATATCCATAAAATAACTGGGATTTGGATTGGGCTTGCTTTGAATCTGCAAATCAAGGTGAAAAAAACTGACATTTTTTGTATCCATGTACATGAAATTTCTCTCCATTTATTTAAATCTTGTTTGATTTCTTTCATCAGAATCTTTCAATTTTCCTCTGTAGAGCTTATAGGTACTTTGTTAAGTTTTAAAATGTGTGTTGTTTACTTTCCAAATATTTGGCAATTTTCCCATATCTTTTTTTGTTGATTCCTACTCTAATCACGTTATGGTCGCAGAACATACTTTGAATAATTTTCTTCCTTTTATATTTGTTAAATTTGTTTAAATTTATAGAACCATTCACTGAAAACAACAAACTACACATCCTTCTCACATAGGAACATTCACAAAGAAAGATCATATTATGGCTCCTTTAGTTTTATCCTTTTGGGGGGTTCCCTCTTCTCTTGAATCTGTATGTTTAAATCTTTTGCCAAACTTGGTAAGTTTTTAGGCATTATTTTTTTAACATTGTTTTCCATATGCATTGTACTATTCTCCTTTATTATTATTTTTCCTTTTTTTCTGCTTATCACATTAGATTTCTTATTATTGAAATATAATTTATCATACATATCTGTAGGGTACAGCATTGAATATCAACACCTTTGTGCATTATGTGGTGCTCAAATCAGCATAATTAGTATATTAAACATTACACGATGTAATTTTTTTTGTGCCCCTTCCTTTACCAATTTCTCACTAACTTCTCTTTCTCCTTCCCCTTACCCACCTCTGGTGGCCTCAGTTCTATTCTCTCCTTTTGAAAGTTCAATGAATTACTGTGATTGTTGTATTTTTCTTTCTTCCTTTTAAAATTTATTTGTTTTTTTTTTAGCTACCACTTATGAGCAAGGACATGCATGATTTTTCTCTCTGTGACTAGTTTATTTCACTTAACATAATTTTATACAAGCTTATCCATGATGCTGTGACTGACAGAATTTCATGCTTTTTTATGGCAGAGTAGTATTCCAGTGTGTGTGTGTGTGTGTGTGTGTGTGTGTGTGTGTGTGTGTGTGTGTGTGTGTGTATATATATGGTATATACACACACACACACCACATTTTCCTTATCCAGTTGTCTGTTGATGGACATTTAGTTTGTTTCTATATCTTGGATATTGTAAATACAATTGTGATAAGCATGGGAGTGCAGGTATTCCTTCAATATAATGATTTTCATTCCTTTGGGTATATACTCAGGAGTGTGATTGCTAGATTGTATGGTAGATCTGTCTGTAATTGTTTGAAAAACCATACTGTTCCATACTGTTTTCCATAATGTTTGCACTAATTTTCAATCACACCAACAGTGTAGAAAGGTTTCCCTTCCCAATCTGATTAGATTTTTTAAATTGATATCTCTTCAAGTGCAATGTCTCCTTCTTCTGTCATCTCTATTCCACTACCTAACCCTTCGTTTAAAGTTTTGTTTTTGTTATTGTTATTGTTTATATTTTTCAGCTCTAAAATTTCCATTTAATTCATCTTTATATTTTCTATTTCTTTTTCTGGGACTTGCTCTCTTTATATTTATTTAAAGTGTGTTTACCATTACTTGTTGAAGCATTTTCATAACAGTTGACTAAAGTTTTTGTCTAATAATTTCCACATCTGTGATATCTTAGTGTTGGAAACTGTTTTTTTTTTTTTTTTCTCATCCAAGTTGAGATTTTCTTAATTCTTCATATGCCAAGTAAATTTGGATTGCATTCTACACATTTTGATGTTTTGCTAGGAGACTCTGGGTCTTGTTTAACATCTATAAAAAATGTTGCTATATTTGTTTTGTGAGCAAGCAATATTTTGTTTGCTTGCAAACAATTGAATCGGTTGGATTCAGGCTGCAAGTTCCACACCAGCATTCTGTGCTTTTTGATTCTGACATCAATTTAGTTTTCCAACTACTGCAATGCTATTTTGATCTGTCCTACTCATTTGCTACCAATTGTGGGACTTGAGTGATTTTCCACTTTCTAGTTTTTTTTCAAATGTATGTATGCTGTCTAGAGTTAGATCCACTCATACTTAGCTCAGAGGTGGGTTCATAAACAAATTAAAAGGGTTAGTCTCCTGAGTTTATGTCTCTGCACTATTGCTCAGGCATGTTCCAGTTCCTAGTCTCCTGTTTTCTTGTTCTTGAGCCAAAATCACTCAATTTACCCCATTCTGCTTCACACTTCCTGAAACTGCACTCACATTTGAGACTAAGAAGTAGGAATATGGAGAGGGGGAAAATAAGTAAATGAGCATTTTCCCCATCCTCTAGAAACCAAAGCTCCTTGGTCATTGAGAAATCCCTCCATCCCACTGTTTTCCCAGAGATTTTTGTTCTTGCATGCCACTGTAGCCAATGTATCACTGCTTTCTTATGATTCTTTGGGATTTAGGGCACATAAGAACAGAAACAAGGAGGAGAAAGAAAAAAGAACTGGTGACTTTTCTTATTTTGAGCATTAGAACATCTCTTTCTTGGTCTTCAAGCCAAAACCAGTGGGTTTTTCCTGGAACTTTCTCTGTACCTCTACATTGACTCCCTCTTCGAGGTTACAGACTGCATTGAATTCAGACTGGAAACAACAAAGGGAAAATGCAATAGTTGAGTGAACTTTCTATCTACCTTATCTTTAATATTCCTGTACTTTATATAGGCAAACTGCATTTTAGAGAAAAAAATAGAGAAGGGTGTGACCTATTCCAGTAAAAGACAAATGATTTTTCAAATGTCCACACATCTTTATAAACTGAAGTTTAGATATTTACTAGGACTCCTTCACATATGATAAGGTAGGGGTGAATATTACTGACATCTTACAAAATCATAGCCATTTTCACTATTTTTCAGAGAAAACTAATGGATTGCTGAATATACTCTATTCTCAAGTGCTGGGATATTTTCACATATTGTCACTCACCCAATTTAATGTAATTCTGTGATGAATTTTGAATGTACTTACTATTTCCATTTATACAAATGAGGAAAGTGAGGATTTGAAGATAAAGAAATTCACCTGGTTTTACACAGTTTGAAAATGGCATAGCTTGGGCTTTGTTTCAGATCTTTCTGACTCAAAGTCTCTAAAGCACATGGTATGAAATATTATTAGGATTATTTGAAAGTTTTACTCAGATGGGGAGGAAAGTTATGAAAATACTCATTAGAAAAGACTAAGAAGATAATACACAGAAATAGTGAATTGGATTTTAATATAAAGTGGGACCAAAATAATAGGTGATAACTATACCTTAATCATATTTTAGTGACTGTTGAAGCCATTTTACAGTTTCTAAATATTTCTCTGGAAGATAGCTATGGTGTTATAATATTGGGATTTTAACCTATTACTGACAAGATTTATAAATAATAATTAGGAAATAACCCATGTTCAGAAGTTTTTAGTCTCAAAAATATATTTTAAAAAATGCTTTAAAATGTTGAAATTATAACTCATTAATTAGCATATGTAGATAAAGAGGCAGATATAGACAGATGAGTTAACAGAGAGATAAACTGTTAGATGATAAAAGCCTATTCAATTCAAATGTATTTAATCAAAACCTATGTTAAAAAGAGTTTGGGAGTATTTTTCTCTTTTGAGTAGGGTAACTGTTAAGAAAAATTCTTTGCTTCTTTGTGAGAAAATGACTAATATTTGAAAATTTATTTTATGTTCATCATACTATATATTTGTATTCATAGCTCTAAAGTATTTTCATAAATTTGCAGATGTGCAAAATATACCAGATGTCTTAACATGGTCCTTTCAGCAGCCTATCCTGAAATGTTTATAGATTAGTAGCTATAATTCAGAATTTTAGGTGACTTTCTATGTTACATGGTAGACTGTGTATACTTCCTCAGTGGTATCTATTTGTTGTAATTAAATATAATGGGTGTGTAGAGATAGTTTTCCCCATGCTTTGGACAATAGATAGGAATCATTCTTGCCCTGAAGGCAATTGTAGTCTAATAATTTACATGATCATATACAGAAACTGCTACTAAGAGTAATCAGTGCCGTAGGAGAGGAATAAAGACAGCCTATGAGCAGTTCAGAGGAGAGGCTTTGATTCCCTGAAGGTTAATGAGAACACCAAACTCATAGCATTTATTCATTTATTTTTTATCAAATAATTATTGAATACCTACTAAGCATTTAGGCACTGAGATAAAGACAAGACACACAAGGTCCCTGTTTCACAGAACATACATTCTAGATGCAAGGGCAGAAAGGAAATATCAAAAGCATGACACTGATTTCAGGAAGCAATGAATGCTGTTGAACACTAAGACAGGGAATATCATAGCTTAAAGGGTGGGAGCAGTATTTTTATGAAGGAGAGAGGTTTGCTTCAGGTTGAATAACCAAATGAATGGTGACTTTGAGGAAGTTGTATCTGCATGATAAGAAGGGAGGACCTAGGATTTGGAAGATGGGAGAGAAAAGAGTATCAAAGGCCAAAGATGGAAAGATGCTTAGCTCTCTCAAAGAAAGAAGACCATCATAGATGAAGAAGAAGACAATAAGAAAAGGAGTTAGAGAAATGGGTCTGGGTCAGATCAGCAGTGGCACAGTACCTGTGGTAAGAGGTTTGGACTTCATTCTGAGTGTCATCTCAGATGCTTTCATTTGTGGGTCTAAGCAGATCTACATGGGCACATATGTGTGTCTCAATCATTATCGCCCTAGCCTGATCCACCTTTTTTTTTAGGTATTCGCTATAGCTGTCGACCTGATTACTTTTGCTCTCATTAGCTCTCCTTAGAAGGGGCGATAAACAGAGTAATTAAGAACACAGCCTTTGGAATTCAATAGAACTGGGTTCAAGCTTTGTCTCTGACCTTGTTAGCAGCAAGTTGATTTGTGCCTTGGTCAAGAATCCTGAATCTTTAAGGAAAGATTTCTCATCTGGAACACAAGAAAATTATACTTAGTTCACAGAATTTTTCCAGAAACAAATTTGAGAATATTTACAGAGTACTTAAAAATAACATGTATGAAGTATATTTAGTATGTGTAAATAATGTGTGTATAATAAAAATAGGTATCTGTTATTATTGTAAATTGTTCTTCTCTTCATTATGTCTTTTAAGGTTGGTCTCCATGATACAGTCTTCAAACAAAATTATTCTCTCTTATTTTCTTTTAATTTTCATCTTTATTTAAAATAAACTAAATTATTGAATATATTGTGTAAATATCATACTTAATGATGTAACTTAATGTTACACTGTAACTTAATGATGCTGACCACATTTCACATTATCATTAGAATCTTTATAATACATGTATCAAATATGGAGAAGGTATGTTTAGCAAATAAATAAGTTCATTTAACTTTGGTGAACAAAGAATTGAGATATAGATTTATTTATATTTTTAAAAATATTCTATTGACTGAGAGGTGCGTCTTATCATAGCAAAATAATAGATGAAAATATTGCCCATGTTTATTACTGAAGTTGCCACTTATTTAGCTGATTTTTAAAAAAAAAAAAAAATTCATTCACTATAAGATTCCTTTAAGAGATGAGCTTGTCATGGAATATACACTTTTGTTGTGGTCAGCAAAATCTCATTTATACAATGTGATGTATAAATGTCATTTATACATCACCTTGGCCAGAAAATTTATTTGCACATTAACTTTCAGGCATACAGATACAACAAGGTTGTTGAAGCAGTTCTGAGTGATATAACAATATATTTATGAAAAGATATTTTTGTCTGGAAATGCCTGTGTGTGCAGAGACCTTTGGAAACATTAGAATGCAAATGTCAACCAACCTCTAAGGAGATAGATTAAATAATGAACTGTTTAGGTACTTAAGAGAAAAGATACTTGACAAATCTTTCTAAGATAACGATTAAATTTATGCTATTACTTCATTTGTTTTTATTTACGCTATTTTAAATGTCAAATATTTCTTTGAGGGCATTGTTTCTAAAAGCTCCAGAAGCAAACCCTTTAAAAGTGAAAATTCTTTTTGTCAAAACAAGATTCAGTAATAAATTTTTATGCCACTAAGTTCCTAGAGTAATGGTTTAAATTCTAGAAACTGAATCATTTTATAAAAACTAAGTTACAAAAGCAAAAGGTACATTTTATGTAATTGATACTTTAAAGAAACAGAAACTTTCAATTGAAAATTTCATGGCTTTATATTCCATGTAAGTAATTTTATACCAGAGAAAGGATGGATTATAGCCTTGATACAGAAATACAAATGATGGAAGAGGTGGTAAGTTTATAGCTTCTTTATGCAAAGGGGCAGATTATCATTAATGTTAGTCTTAATTGCTAAAACAAGACTGTATGCCTAAACTGAGCTAAGTAGCCTATTGCTATTAACCATATCTATGCTAATTCTTAGTTTTTGCTTATGTGCTTGTTAGAAGCTTATCAGCCTTTAATACCAGCCTTTGAACAATTGATTTCTGAAGGCTAAATTCACTAATACACAGAATGCAGAAGTTCTGTCTTTCTGGAATCTCTATAGCTGTGTTTTCTCTGTCAATTCATTCTTTCTGCAGACATTAACACATTTATATCTACTTTGTGCTGATGGAAGGGGACATTTTGAACTGACTTTCTGCTCTGAAATCTTTCTTTAAACTGAGTCTCCTAGTTTGCCTCACCATGGCATTTCTCGATGTACAGAAACATCAAATACAACCTCAGGAATGGCAGCAGTTTTTGACAAATCATATCCAATGTCTCTTGAGCTACCAAAGTAATTCGTCTCAACTTCGAGCATATTAGATGGGACTTAGACAGTTGTGACCAAATAAGGCAGTCTGAGGGTGTCTGAGATCTGGGGTCAGATGCTTACATGGAGTTGAATGTGGGAAGAAAAAGACTAAATATTGAGTGCTGAGAGAATGGCCACACACTGAAGTGTGGCATCAAAAAGCTCTGTTCCAGACAAGCAGTGAGACCAGTGTCAGTGTACTGAATTAGTCCAAAGTAGCACTGGGTGGGAGGAACATCGAAAGGTGGAGATCATTGAAGACCTGGAGGAGTAGGTAGCTGGTCTTCAGGAAAGATGCCCCCAGCCAATGGCCTTGGTTCGTTACTCACTTCTTTACTACTGAATATCTGCTGTGTGCTAGATCCAATGCTAGTGACTCAGAATACAGTTGTGAACAAGGTAGACATGATATTTGCCTTCACACAGCTAATGGTTTAATGAGGGAGATAAATACAGATTATATATATTTAATTATATAACTATAATTGGTGTGAGAGTTATTTTGAATAAGTGCCATACTGTGCTATGAGACCATATGGCAAGAAAATGTAACCTAGTCAACAGAATTACAGAAGGTTTCCCTGAGGAGGTGATATTTAAGCAGCCTCCAATCTGCAGGAAAGAGGCTGTCAAAAATAAGACAGGGACAATTCCATAGAGATTGGGTCACTAGGTCATTGCTAAGATGCAACTCAGGAGTGGGATAATTGAAAGCCAAGTTTTTAAAAATTGAAGCAGAGGAAAAAATTAGTACAGCTGTATGAATGATTTGGTGCCAAAGCAGAGAGCAAGGTTAGAACAATTTAGATTCTTTTGTCCTTGCTCTCCTGCCATTCTACAATCACCCCACAGCTCCATCTTCCTTGTAGATTGGATGCCCCCAGCCGCAGCCTCATTGAGACTTAATCCCCACTGCAACTGTTGAGGCTGGAGAATCCTATTATGCTCACTGAAAGGTGGGGCCTTGAAGAGGTGATTAGATTGTAGGACCACACCCTAGTGAATAGATTAATAATGGTAGTCAGGGATGTCATTCTGAGGGCTTTAAAAGGAGAGTGAATGAGGAATAATCCCTCTGTCTACTCTACCATTTTTCTGCCATGCGAGATCCCCTGGGTCACCGTTGCCACTACTAAGACCCTCACCAGATGAGTTTCCTGCACTGTGGACTTCCCAGCCTCTGAAACTGTAAGCAATAAATTTTGTTTTCTTATAATTCACCCTATTCCAGGTATTTTGTTACAAGCAAGAGAAATGGGCTAATAGAATCCCTAACCAGCTTAAGCCAAGGAATGATCTTAGACACCAGAAGAAAGATGATATTAAATGACTTCAGCTATAGGAAGGGGAGGGGTACAAGAACTATTGAGGGTGTCCTGCTATTCCAATCACTTTTTAAAAAACATCAAGAAATGTTTATTGAGTGGCTATTCTATGTTTGGCATTGCGCTATTCTTTGGGGGTGCAATAGTGAACAAGATTATTTTTTATTTTGAAATGCTCATAGTCTGTCACAGGACACAATAACTGCCGTAGATTTCAACACACAAGATTTACAAAGGTGAGTTTAAAGGATCCTACAGAAAGACAAATGATCTAGACTTAAAAGTCAAGAAGAATTTCCTGGAGAAAGTAATGTTTAAATTGAGATGATTAATAAATATAAAATAGATAATTATTGAAACTCTAGTATCATCCAGGAGAATGTGTGGAATGAAAAGGAAACAGTGCTAAGGAGAGTTAGTGAAAAGGGGGGAAAATGGCTTTTTTGAAGTGAATGGAGTGAGGAAAGCTAAAATGTTGCCCAAGAAGGATTATTATAGATAAAAGAAAAAAGGTACACACACATGCACACACGCCCACAGGATCATAGAATGCAAGGCCTGCAAGCACATTTCAAGAAGCAAGAAATGGTAGACCATGTCAAAAAGAGCAAATTCAAATAAATGCCTGAATAATAAGTGTCCTTTGGTTTTAGCAACAAAGAGCTTATTGGCCATCTTGGCAAAAGCATGTGTAATGAGAGGTTGAAATCAGAAGCCAAGCCGCAGTGTACTGAGCATTGTTTAGGAGGGAAGAACATAAAGATAAAAAGTACAGACAAATGAGTAAGGGCCAAGCCCGTGGCGCACTCGGGAGAGTTTGCTGCGCTGGGAGCGCAGCGCTGTGCTGGGAGCGGGGCGCCGCTCCCGCCGTGGGTTCGGATCCTATATAGGAATGGCCGGTGTACTCACTCGCTGAGTGCCGGTCACGAAAAAGACAAAAAAAGAAAAAAAAGTACAGACAAATGAGTAAGATTCCCTAGGTCCCATGGGCTGCAGAACATTTGGGGAAGGACCCTCTGGTTTTCAGTCTGCACTGGTCATAGTTGATGTGCTCAGTGTCCAAATACCTTAGTCTCAACAATGCAGGTGCCCACCTCAGGCCTTGTTGACTTGCAACATGGAGATGTTTGCTCTTAGTTGTCCAGCTTCCCTACTGTGGAGCCAGGGCTCTGGCTCTGGCTACTGTCTGTGGCTCTACTGCTACAGGCTAATGTCTGGAATCCTGTCGACATCACCAGTTGTAACGCTCTTAATCCTGTTTGTGACATCAATTGTAAAGCTAGGCGACCACACCAGTTGTCAGGCTCTTTTACCTGCCAGTAATCCTGCACCGACTGGGCTGATTGTTGGGCTAAGGCTGGATCTGGAGCTCCCAGACCCTTCAAGCCCATTCACAGACTGGGTCACAAACCCTTCATACACCAGGCTGGGTCACCAGACCCCTTCACGCAGGTCTATGAACTAGGTAACCGACCAAAGGGTCCTTGGAAGCCACAGGTTGGAAAGCATGGCTGCGCCGGGTGGATGCCCAAGGCAGACACCCACCTGCCTGCTTCACTAAAACTCTCTCTCTCTCCCTGTCTCTCCCTCTCTCTGAAGAACACAAGAATAGCAACAAAACTAAAAAGATACATTGGTGCACATGCACACTACACATACACACACACAATTTGCTTACAAAGGATGCCGAACCACACCCAACTGGACCCAAGGTGAGGGCCCTGACCAAACTATTCTATTCCAATACCTATGAACATCATGTAGCTGTTATCTACTGAGATCCAGCGATTCCCAGTGTGCTATGGGACGCATAATGCTCTTCTGCCTTTCACAGCGCTGGAAAGGATGTTTTCCTGACCTTTCACATCAGTAGCTTTTGCTTTCTCCATTCTCTTCCTTCTGAGATGATTTCATAGAATACCATAACTCTTACAAACAAAACCTAGGAGAGAACTCACCTTCCTTGCCTGGGAATATCTTCTTTGGACCTAACTATTCTTCAGCCCTCAAGTGAAGGAAACAAAATATTGACCATGTTCTTGGGATCAGAAAGAGAAAATGTTTATAGCAATCCAAGCAAAATCGAAGTTAATGTCTCAATAAGTTATTCTGCCACATTAGTCATCTTCCATGCAAATTTCATCACTTCTCTAAAGATTGTTCTGTTGGTCTTTTATTTTTCTGTAGGGACACTTTGTTATTTTTATTAAACTATACTAAAGATACATTAAAAACCATTTGACCAACCTCAAATTTTCAAAGTCCAGCCCCTTTAAAGTTTTCATTTCTTTAGTAATTTATGTTTTGTTGTGTAAAATCCTCCTAATTTTTTCCTTCTCTTAATATAGATATACATAGTTCCTATGCACTGAAAATACAAATTTAAAAAATTAATGCCATTTTATCTTCACCTAAATTAGTTCTCTATGCAGTCATTTTCAGTAAAAGGAGCACAGAGACATGGTATTTTAAACTATAACGGAAGGAGCAGCTGCCACCACCATAGGAAATTCATTTAAATGCCATCTCTGAGGGAGTTAGATATACTCATTATCATAAGGAAGATTTTTCTTGTGTGTACAGAAGTCTTTAAAGATCAGTCATTTCTCATGAACCTTCTTATCCTTTTGTTTATTTGCCCTTTTCTATACTGCCCTTCTCACCAGTAGCTAAGCTTGTGGAAAATAATACTTCCAAGGTGAATAATCTGTCTTTTTCTCTTTGAATTCCTGAATATGACTAGAGGTTGTATAAATTCACTGGGATTTCTGTTCATCTGTAATATCTTTTTCAATTTCTTCAGGTTTGTAATAAGATGACCATAATGCAAACCCATTATGTGTAATTTATTAGCTACAAAAATGTTCTGAACACACCCAGGTAATTCACAAAACAATTAACAAATTACAGGAACTGGAAGATAGTCACCTGTTACTCACAGTCATGTTTAATTTGGCTTGCATGATTATTTAATATAATTATTTACTTTGGATCATTTGTCAGTATTAAAAACTCAAGATTTCACTTGAAAAAATCTGAAATTATAAACTATTATGGAAAAATGGGTTTCCATAAAACTATTATGGAAAATTAGGTAAATATGGATTTGGGTATGACAAGAGTGAGCTGGGACAGCTCCATTCTGACAGAATACTTCCATCTTGTCTTATCTGGTTCAGAAAGTGATCAGCCTGGCTATCTTGGGCATTTGAATTTACAACACTGATCTATATAGTTATTTTCTGTGTAAAGAGATTTTTACTTCCAAACTATTTTTGCAACAGACTAATGTCTTATTTAAAATAAAAAGAAAAAAGAAAACAACAACAACAAAAAGTTGTCACTTGGTCTGCAGTGGGGTTTAGGTGTCTGCAGACCTACCTTTTCATTGCTTTATAACAATCCTCACTAAAGCTCTCAGATTTCCTCCCATGGTATCCTTATGTGTCAAAGGAATATAATTTGAAAGTCTTTCTACTAGTAGATATGCAGATAAACATAAAATCAGCAGTTTGTACTTCACAAGTTGTTTGGAAATATATCCAAGGAGCCTTAAAGCAAAATTTTGTACCAGGTTTTATGCAAAACACTATTTTCACAATATCCTATAGGTCTTAGCACATCTACAGAGACCTCTTATGGCACAGTAATAGGTCAGAGCTGGTTTTGCTCTTTTTAACTTTATTTGGTTTTCTAGTTCAACACTTGCAATTCCGACTTTTGTAAAAAATATTGAGTTAAGATACATCTAACAAGAAATTAACACCTTCTTATTTACTCACTTGTTGGGTCATTCATTTCCTACCATCCAAAACAGATTTTGCTTTTTCAACTCTATGGGAACATGGCTCTATAATTCAAAATATATATTTAGTTTTGTGTGTGCAAGACAAATATATCCTGTTCAAGGTCACTATGGTGAGTTCACAGTGAAAATGGAAACCAACTTTCTGAGTCTTTTAATACCCTGTGCTTTTCTTCCTCTGTTTATCATAATAATTGACATCATATATTGATATAACAGGGTCACAGCTCTCAAATATATCTTTCATATTTTTCTCCATTTCTGTCTTTTAAGATTTTTTCCCCTTATTTTTAATTAATATAATGTAGAAGGACTTTGTTTTCTAGGTTTGTGTTCTGAAGCCTTCAGAAAGAAGGAGTTATGAAGAATCTAACAAACACATAAGTACAGCATGTACAAATGCACAGCTACCAAGTTTCGGCCTTTTTGTAACCTTGCAATGTCCAAAATCTCTTTTTCTCCCTGCCTTTGGCCAAGAGAGCAGATGGATAATTACACTCCTCAAAAGATGAATTAAAGAAAGAATTTGGACCAACTGGGTGAGTGAAATATACTGCTAATGGAGGGTTGTGGAGAAATGGCCAAATAAGAGTCTCAAATGACCTTATTTTCCTCCTGGTGACAGTGCTTTCCAGATTAAAAGCTGTTTTCTTTTATTGAAATAGAATAGTGGCAAACACTGAACCTGCTTTGTAAGACATACATCAAGAGGGAAAATATTTCACCACAATGACATGACCTGACATTTTAAAGCAGATAACAAATGACATCTTGTCAATGGCACCAATTTATTATTCCCTCTCTTGTACCTTGGTGCCACAGCAGGATACACATTCCTTTTAATCATGGGGTTGTGTTAAACAAATTTTTACCAGCAGAGACTATAAAATGCCCCTCATCATTTCCAAGTATCCTGACCTCTCAGCTGTCCCCACTGCAGCATATAAAGACAAAGGCTATGCTAAATTTTTCATCATTTTATTCAATTTCAGATCCAATTATGTGAGGGTCTTCCATCACTTACATGGGTGTATATGCTATAACGTGAAGTGCCACACATTAATCAGGCTCTTTTTATCCAGCAGACAACAGTGCTAAATCACATTACTCCAAAAAAAGAACATGAAATAGATGCAAATGTACAAGGAGGGTGCTCCTTTTTGTGCAGTTACAATAGCAAGTGACTTGTGGGGGGTGGCCTTCCCATCAAGGCCAAGAGAGTCTCAAAGCACATTTTGTTTTTCAGGTTTTCCACCACGTTCCTCTCCAAAAGGACCCTCTTCTCCTATTTGCTTTAATATCCCTCTGCCAGTTTATATCATAGAGTCTACTACTTTGAAAACTGCCCTGGGCAATGGCTTTCTAGTTGAACTGTTGCAACTAATCGGCCTGTAAGCTGAAAAATGACCAGCTTGACACTCACTCAGCCTTTTCAGCAATGAAAAGTCTCCCTTTATTTCAGCAGTCTCCTGCAAACACACAGGACCAAGACCTTAGATGCTGAATATTTTTAAATGACGACATTAAAACTGAGAGAAGCAAAAAGATGTATGTTACTGAGTAATCTTAATGTTATTTAGAATTAACATTTTCTTAATATTTTAAATTATATTTAGGTTGTAGTTTCAGACATCAGCATAAAGTAAGTTGCTTATGGTTTCAGAAGAAATACGTGCAAAGTCCAGTAAAATTTAAATAAATGTCATATGAAAAAACTGATGATGAAGACTAGAATTTTTTTTCTTTACACAATATGGGATAAGGCTTATAGTTTAAGACCAACATAGGTTTAAATGCCACTGTGACAACCTTCTAATTATGTGTGTTTGGGTAAGTTAAACAACCTTTCAAAGTCTTAATTTGTTCCTTTACAAAACAGGGATAATATTATCTACCTTACAGTTTGAGAGGATTAAATGAGCTAATATATGTAAAACACCAGGCATAGTGGCTGACAGTGCTAAGCACTCAATAAATATTAGTTTTCATTATTATCATCATGAAACTCTAAGACATGCCTAAAATAAAACAAAATAAAACAAAACAAAATGTAGCTGTTACTTTGACTTCAGAGGACTGATTGGGAGGAATAATCTCTTTTGCTCTAAATTCAAGCTGAGGATTTAGAAGTTTTGTTGCAGAAAATATTTTATTTGTACTTAGGAAAGTCTTCCAAAAGACAGTTTTACTAGCCCTAAGATACAAGTTAAAACCAAAGTTCTTAAAAGTTTAACCACAAAATAGTAATTGTATAAGTAAAATAAATGGCACATTCACTTCATGTAAAAAATATTAAAAAGATTTTAGAATTCTATGGATTTTTAGGAGTATTGGATCAATCTTCTAACTTCGACTCTGAAAGTATATACGAAACAGACACATTGTACCTCAAATTGATTTAGATTCCAGAAGCAGTCCAATCTGATGGTGTTATTCATTCCAGATTTCTATAATGATTTTAAATCATTCTAATTTCTTGATTTTTTAATTAAATTTTTTTTGTACAATAAACAGATTTTGAGATAGGAAATACAAGGATACTTCAAACAGTTCATGAAAAGATTCAAATCTTTTTTTTTTTAGAAAACTTTTTATTAAACTAAAATATTCATACAGAAAAGTATACATCATGAGTGTATAGGCTGATGAATTTTCACAAACAACACAACTGTGTAACCAACACCTTGCTCAAGAAACGAAATCTGGAAGTCCCTTTCATTCACTACCACCACAAGGATGGCCATTAACCTGGTTTCTAACAGAATAGATTAGTTTTGCCTGTTGTAATGTTACACCAGGGTATGTTAAAAAGCTTCTGGAAATACTCATGTTGTCTTTTCATTCTATTTTTCCACAGACTTTTGATGGACCCTCGTACATATAAAGCAAAATAAACAAATATTTCATTGACTCGTGGGAAATAGTCATTTTCTAAATTAGCGTAATTTATCCATTAAAGTCAAAAGGAATAAAGGAGTTAAATTTCACATTATTTATTCTTTTGTGAATGTAATGTATAGTCTTATCCTTATATTTCTAGTTTTCAGAACAAAAGAGAAAATCCTTAAGCGAAATAACTGGAGGCCGTGAACTAAAATAATTTCTTACCTTACGCTGCATAATTCAGTCAAGTGACCATACATTAGTTACATTTTTAAAAACTTTCTCTTTTTTTTTTCCTTAGGCTGACTATTAACATACTGGGAATTTTTAAGTTATGCCCAAGCATTCCTAATGTATTTTTGATTCAACTGATCCTTTCACTAGAAATGTTTACATAGATATATACATATTTGGAGTATTTCAGAGTTTTTTGTAACCTGTTTTTTTTTAACCAGCTGTGCCTTGGGATGGGGAACATCAGTTACCAAGGCTAATAAATGTACGTGGGCGATGAGGCAAGACAGCCAGGGCTTAAGGAGTGAAGGATATTGCTGAATTTCAACCGAGGTACAGTTCACGTATTGCAACACCTTACACTTTACCTCGAATATATTAAAAAAGGGAACAAATTTTTAATTTTTTTTCCTATAATGAACCTTGACATCCTCTACCTGTCCAGTGGTATGATCTCTTTTTCTTAGTAATTGGACTTTATAACTTATTCGTATTTTTACTCATCCTTATTCTTTGTTTACCTGATGTAGTTCTGCCTGCCTTTTTCTTTCTTTCTTTCTCTTCCTTTTCATACCCTCTGAAACAAGTAGATTTCAGTTCCACAAAACCTCACATGGAGATTATTGCAACAACCTCTTAGCTTGCTTCACCAATTTGCCTGGTTTTCACTGCAGCTCAATTTTTTTTTTTTTTTTTAGTCAGCAACAGATGTGTATTAAGTGTAAGCTTCTATTTTAGACTGTGAGGCTATAAGAAATATAGCTGCAGGCCTATATCATACTGTTAAGTTAAAGTTAGGTCATATTAAGTAAAAGGATAAACAACAGTAAATAGAAGTAACTGGTTAATGCACATTATGTATTATTACAACAACCTCTTCAATGAAGAGGAGAGTGAGAAAAGCCTTCTGAGATGAGGCGGCATGAAAATAAGCCTAAGGATTTGGTTGTTGGAGTGGAATTGGGAGTCTATTTGGGGGAAGATGTCGAGAAAGGGGCATGAGCAAAATAAGGAGGCAGACACCCATTGTGTAGTAGGATGCAGTGAGCTCACTTGACTGGCAGGTGCAGGGAATCTGGATTGATTGGCAGCAGAGCAGGTACAGCCTTGGATACTAAACCAAGGACAACTGGACTTTATTCTGTAAACAATCAAAATATTTTTGTTAGGAAAATTTTATACACAGAACTTTGTTTTTGGCTGAATTGAGGGGAGGAGAGACTTAATCGGGGAAGAGAAATTAGGATTTATTCAGCATCTTCAGTTCTTTTGTTCAGTTCATCAAATACTACTGTTAGGGAACAAGAGTACAAATATTAATACATAATGGTCCTTTCTCTCTAGAAAAATACTGGTTAATGGGACATCACACATTATTTTAATGGACAAGCATTTCTGTTGTAGTGTCATGTATATATTCCAGAAAAATACTTGTGTGTTGCAAAATCACATATTATAAAAACAAAGGAAAGGAAAGGAAAAATAGGATTTATAAGGAAAGGAAAAATAGGATTCTGTGGACCACTCAAAGCCTATGTAACTTTAAAACCAGAACACCATCAAAAGCAATAACAGTCTTAATGAAAACAGAAACATAATTATATCTCCAGTGATTACTTGGTGTACTCCACATTTGCACCCAGTAATGAAGTCAATTGAAACTTTGCAGACTTAATCCTCAGGCTCATGTTTCCTTCTAAAGTCTTCACTTATAATGCAGACCAGGTGCATCTATATTAAAAAATCATATCCAGTGTATTTAACACAAGAGAAATGTCTTCACAGTTAACTTCGTTTGCACTCTCAAATTCCCTAGGTTACTTAATATTGTGGAAAGTATAGCAATTTTTGAAGCAACTAATCCCGTGCTCACTGCCTCGTGCTTCTTGAGTTTTCAGCTTTTTTTTCTTTAGGTTTTCATATATTATAACATGTTTTCTGTAATTGTGAGAAAATTTGCTTTGATCTCTTCCAAATATTAACAGCCTTAGAAAAGTTACAAATGAACCAACATTATACTGACCTCTGCATTATATTGACCTCATTCTCCCACTTAGCAATCATAAATGAATTAATCTACATTAAAGAAACACAAATTATAGCAGAACAGATTAAAATTTAGTGTCTTAGGGTAGAGGCTCCAGAAGATATCAAGGGATCACATATATTTGATTAAATCCAACACGTCTGGGAAGAGATCCTGGAACAGATGACTTAATCAAGCTTCGATGAATAACCAATAATTGATAGGCAAAGATGGTGAGAAATGCATTCTTCCTGGTGGAGAAGAATTGATGCACAGAGAGGTTGCACAAGTTGCCTTAGATTACAAAGCAGGTAAGCTATGGGACTAGTATTTGAATACAAGCAATATTGTTCTAACTTTTTAGCACTTTTTACCACTATGCTATATTATCTTTTCTTATAATTACTATTTAGAATATATTTCCATAGGCCAGGTGAGAAGTGTTGAGGACCTGGATGATATTACTGATGCTAGGAATACACAAGACACTATGAATTGTAGAAACATTTAGAAAGGTAGCAGGATTTGGTCATTAAATATAGTGGTAAGAAAGGCTTCTGACAAGGCAATGGCTTGTGATGGCAACATCACTAACTGAAATTTAGCATAAAAAAGGAAGAACAGATTTTGAGGAAGGATAGTAAGTTATCTTTTGGACATATTGAAGTTGATGGGCCTGTGGAAGATTAAACGATGAGGAGTAGCTAAGTAATTGAGTCAGGAATTGTATGTGTAGAAATGATGCTCAGAGAAGAGTTTGAGATTGACAGTATAAACATATAATTGGCAATCATTTGTGTACAAATGATTGTTCCGAGTATGAAAATAAATGGTATTTCATTCCAGACTAGCCTAGGTCAATACTTAGGCATCAAGCAGAGGAGACTGAGCTCACAACAAAGACTATAAAGGGGCGGTGCTGGAAGTAAAAATGTGTAGGGTCAGAGAAGACAAAGGAAAAGAAAATTCAAGAAGGAATGAGTGGTGTCTCAGTCCATTGAGGCTGCTGTAACAAAATATCATAGGCTGGGTGGCTTATAAACAGCAGAAGTTTATTTCTCACATTTCTGGAGGCTGAGAAATTCAAGATCAAGGGGACAGCAGATTTGGCATCTGGTGAGGACCCACTTCCTGGTCCAAAGATAATCATCTTTTTGCTATAACCTTACAACCACACATAGTAGAAGGGGCAAAGGATCTTCCTGGGGCCTCATTTATAAGGGCGCTAATCCCATTCATGAGATTAGAGATTAGAGATTAGCTCCACCAACATGACCTAATCACCTTACAAAGGCCCTAATACCATCACCTTGGGAGTTAAGTTTTCAACATATGAATTCGGGGAATGTAAACATCCAGTAAGTTCAGTGGAGAGGCCTATTTTAAAATAGATGGGCCACTGACTACCTAGGTATGTTCTAATTTAGAGTATGGGTAGAGAAGCAAGTCTGGATTCCAGTAAACTAAGCATATAAAATTGAGGAAGTGTGAATATAGAATAACCTTTCGAGAAATTTTGCTCGAAGGGCAAAAGAGGGCTGTGATGGTAGCTCAAGTTTAAGTGTTAGGATCTAGGGTAGGCAGTTTTAAGATGAGAAGATTGAAGTGTGTTTGAAGGTTAAGGCAAAGAGTTAAGTGGTCATGGATATTTAGGGTGTAGCAGACAGGGCATTGTTAACAGAATAAGTTCCTGAACAAGAGTAGAGGTAAAGGGTGGACATTGAGCAAAGTGAGGGACAACTATGTTTCTAAAACTGAAAACAAAGGAATAAGAAAGGGGACATAGTCAGATCAACTCACTCACATCAGTGTGAAGGTAGAAAGATGAGATACATTTAGACCTGACAGACTCAACTGCGTACACCAAGAGGAAGGCACAAATCATACCTGAGATTAAACGGAATGAGAACAGGTAAGATGACTTATGGAGAATGGTGAAGGTTCAGGACTGTTCGTTAAGGAAAAGGGGAAGAAAAAACTGGCTTAGAAATTAATGAATTATTGTGTTGAGCCTGCTACCTTTTGTGACTAGGAATTTCTAGAATTGTGTGTTTTTCCTTAGTAATTCTTAGCCACCTGAAATGGAAGAAAGCAAAGGGCAAATTGTGGGAACAATGGACATGACAGACTTTCCTGATGGGAGTAGACTTTGTACTAGATCCTCACATAAATTATTTACAGGTCATCCTCATATCAAACCCGTAAGGCAGATATTTTAATCTCCATTTTACAGATGTGGAAACTGTCAGTTTTGAATAATTTGATGAAGGTCACACAGGGAGTTTAACTCAGGTTCATCTGAACACCAAAAGCTATGTTTTTTTGGTTTGTTTGTTTTCTGCACCACCGCTAGTCACGAAAATGGAGAAACCAGATGTTAATCTATTCTGGGGAAGTGACAGTGCAAATGGAGTGGGAATATATGGATGTGAGGCTGATGGAAAGTCTTTGACTCAATTTATGTGGGAGGTGAGGGAACAAAAACAGATAATATATATGTTTTGGTTCAGGGTTTTGAGAGAATGGTGATGACTCACATCAGCCAGAAGCATGGTAAAGGAATCTGGCAGTAGGAGAAATTTCAGTTTTAATACGTTGTATTTGAGGCTACGCTGGGACATGTGACTAGAAATATCCAGAGAGCAATTTGAGGTTTGGAGTAAGAGTTTGAGAGATACAGTTGGGCATAAAGATTTGGCTCACTTTCACTGAGAGATAGAATAAAATCTCCATTGAAGGAAGTAAAAAAGGAGAAACAGAAAGACCAGAGCAGAGTATATATTCGAATTTGAATGGCACTCTTTCACATATAAAGACAATAAAAACATAGGAAAGCAATACCCTAACTAGTAGGAGGAGAACTAGGATATGGTAGTGCTGTATAAATCAAAAGAAGCAGCTTGATGTTCAGGAACTATGTCTCAGGGCCTAAGAAAAGAAGATGTACATGAGGATTTAGATATATCAGTACTTCATTACATGAGTATTTCATTATTGACTTCGAAAAGAATAATTTCTAATAAAGATACTGTAGGAAGAGAATCTAGATCATAGGTTTATATGTATACTCATCATGGATATTATTATCTTACTTAGACATATTTTGGGCACAAACTGCAAAAAAAAAACTTTAAAAATATAACTCTTAATAATTTTCTTACACTGAGGTATGAACCTGTTTTATGAAACACAAATTACCCTGGGTACTTTATAGCTTTCCCATTGTCATCACAAGTATTTCTCATTTGTTTTTAGTTTATCCCAGCCTCACTGGCGTTTCCTGTTCTCGGGATCCTCTTGTCTTTCATCCAGCTTCCATTTCCAAACTCCAGGGGCCTAACTGCCTAGCTGGGGAGGAGCTATCCAACCTCATTCTCACCTGAGGCACATATGCTTTCCAATGTAGCTGGCCCCACTGCAGTTCTCTGGGTTGACACCTCTATGGTCTTTGTCCTGCTAGTTCCACTGCAATCACCCAAGCCCCATCATTCCCCCTTGTTGCTCGGCCTCTGCAGCTCTAGCCATGTCTTCTTGGGCCTGACTCTAGAAGGAGTGGCTGTTCTGCTTCTATCTGAGGACATAATCACTCAGCTGTCAGTAGTTACTCTTACAGTTCTCTAAGTCCCTTGCCACCAGCTCCAACCAGGAGTGGGCCAGAGTACAGGCCCCTGCAGCGCCTCTAAGTCTATTTCCTTTTCTGCCCCTCTTAGCTATGGAATTAAAACATCATCTCTATATCTCTATGTTCATTTCACAGTCTCTCTCTCTCTTTTTTTTTTTTTTTGGTCTTACTTCCAAATAAATTCTTTTACAATTGGAAGCTAAGAATTTTTTTTTTTTTCTTTCTGGTCTATTTGTAAGATTATGAAAACTATCCCTGGGGCAAATGCTGAGTCATGGTCTCTCAGTCATAAACGGGGGCTTACATGGGAAAATGGAAAATGTATGTTGCCTATCTCACATTATTAATCTTTATTTATCACATTGTGTTCCAGGAAAGGATTTATGGCAGCTTTTACATATTTAGATAAATTGAAGTAAAACATAAATGGATGGGGGCTGGGAAGTGAGGGGAAAGAAGCAAAAGAAGGGAAGATGAGATGAATTCAAGAGTGCCATAAAGTTATCTAAATTTGCTTGAGGCAGGTCACACATTTGACCCTGGAGTTTTGAGGCAGTCAAAGAAAAGAGGACAACATTACAGGAAACACGTTGCACAGTGTCCATAAAAAAGAAGCTCACCAGTTGCTTAGAAGAAGCACAGTTATTCCTGGCACGAAATCCAGAGAAAAATTTTCCTTTGAGTCCTCATAAAAAGGACACTGCGACATAGTGAAGAGTATCTTCAAGAAATTGTTGCTGTTGCTACATCAACCAGTTTTATGGGACTGTTTGTTACAGAGTCCTTTAGTGCAGGCCCAAGGCACAATGCCACGGGGAAAGCACATTTTATTAGAAGTGTTTCTGTGGGGGACAACATTTTGCAGTCTGCATGTACATTTCTCTGTTCATCAGACTTAATCCATGGGTAGGTTTGAATGGTTCCTCTATGTGGATTGGATTACACTTCAGGAAATCTTCCACAGATACTATTCTCTTAACTAAAGTTTAGATGGGTACTGAGCAGCAATAAATTTGTAGTTGGACTCCCAAACAAGTACTTGGGGTGCAACTACTTTGTGTTATTGATGAAGAGCAGAGCCACACACCTTACGGTTATGTGGGCTGGGAGTAGACGAGCATTTCTAATGAAGGAGCGGCATTAGAATGAGCTGGGATAATAGCTACCCCATGTGTACTCAGGAAATGGTTGCTGGGAAGAGCGGGTACAGAAGTTCCCTCATGAGGCAGTTTGGGATCTGCTTTAACTCACTGATAAAAAGGCCTCTTGAATCTGACCACAATAATTTCAGCCTGAGGGCGAACAAAGGTGTAGCATGTATATTTAAATTACTCAGCGCAATTATGAACTCAGCATCATCTCCACAGACCATTTAACCTTAAGCGTTATAATCCCTAAGTGTGTCTCACAAAATAAGTTGGTTGCAAATCATATACAGAAGTAAATAAATGAGTCAAATGTCTCTAAAATTTAGTTATGGTTACGTATTGCCTTCTATCTAACAAAACAAATTGAGGTTGTTTTTAGTGGAGTTGATAAGTAGCATTTCTCTTTTGGCAGTAATTAAGTAGTAGACAAACTTGGAATTTTAGAATCGTAAATGTAAAACCGTTCCATGTTTAGCTAATAATTTTTGGTTAAAAAATTATTAAAATGGAATCAAAAAAATGGAATTCAATATGTTGAGACAATTTATTTCTTCAGTATGGCAGTGGAGTTAACATTGCAAAATGAGCTGTGGTAAAGAATCATTGTTCTCCAACATTGTATACAGGCTGTCTTATATTAATGGTTAGGTTGTAAGCTTCACCAGAGCAGAAAACACCTTTTTCTTCATTGTTTTATCGCTGGCCCTAAGTGCCTGGTACATAGTACATACCAATAGCTGAAATAGCTGCTGTTATTACATTGAACATAGTTCTCTGATATGAAAGAGATTTTATTGTTTTTTATGTAAATAATTCATTTAAAAGTAACAAGATTATATAGAAATATGAATATACTTTTAATCAGTGTCATTTAATTTCTTCTGTAATTAAAAAGAGGTATCACATTTTAATCAACGGTCTGTGACAGTACATGGAGGCATGATATAACTAAGACACTTTCGCTTGCTCCTTTAAAGTCATATGCCTTTAAATATAAGTTCTGAACAAAATATATAGTTCAATTGTGATCCAACTTAGAAACTGGAAAAAAAAAATGTAGAAAACTTTATTGTAACACATTAGCAAGCTTAATAATGATGAAACAAAAGCAGTTCCCAAAGTATCACAGATGATGGTTCTATATTGGCAGGTCATTACAGTAATTAGAATATGGTAAATGCCAGGTGTTATTTATGCTTTCAGATTATCTGTTCATGTTACCATGATGCCTTTGTGTAATTAAGTGCTGAGTGTTAGACTAAGTGTCTTAGAAGGCTCAAAGGCCAAAATTAGAACCTTGAATTTAAATTTGAATGAATCTATGTTGCCATTTGCTTACTTGTTAGCCCATCTAAAATGGCATGAATAATAGAGATTCTTATCCCTGAATGATATTCCTGCCAGCACTACCAACTGTTGAATGTTAAATATGAGATTTGGCAGGTGCAGAGATTTCCAGTCACCTTCAAAAAGCAGTATGTAGACACTGAGCCAAATAGCTTCTACACTAACAAATCAACATCCAATCTATCTGGCAATGGAACAAACATGTCAGTCATCTTTCCATCTTCGATTGGCAGTGTTTCTAGAAATGGATGCTTTTAAACATTAAAAATGCATTTTAAACATTCTGATTCACAAAAAAATAAAAAAAAAAATAATCCTTGAGTTTTATTTATCTGGCAATTGAGCTAATTCTAGCCAAAATTATGAAGCTGAAAAATGTCTTCATCTTCTTCTCACTGCTCTTTCATTGCTTGCTTCTGCATGGCCACTTCATACCCGGCACTCTCACCCGTGTTGACTTCTTAACTCCTGATTGCTGCTGCACCAAACATCCAAACATTGTCCAGGGTGAGTTAATACTTGTAACCGATTTATCTCCTCTCAGCCAACTTATTTTTTTAGGACTTTGCTTATGGGTGATTATATGTTATAATTAATTAGGTAAACTCTATCTTCGTGATTAGCCACCCAAAATTGTTTACTTATATAAAATGTGATTTTATTTTTACCTCTAAAAGTCTCCAAAAAGTGAGCATAATTTTGAAAATGCTCATTTCTCTCTAGACTTCTTGGGAAATGTTTGGGAAATTGTTGGCTTATTCAGTGCCCCTGAAATTACAGGTCTTAAGCAGCAGTGTAATTTCTACTTATCTATCTGGTGAGCCCTGTTGAGAAAATTCCTTTGACAAATGACTCTGGCAGAATTTGGCAGTGATAGCAAAAGGTCAGAGTCTCTGAGGTTTGGCAAACTCCCTGAAATATCAAAAGGACCTAGGTCTTCACTCAACAGACTAAAATTACTTATTCATTCAGTGAAATGCTAGACTGGATTCATAAATAACAGCAACAAAAATTGAGTTGCCAGTCAGTATGTTTAAATTAGGGACCACTTGTATCAGAGAGCAAGCAAAATAGATCTTGACCTGTATCATTTTATATTTTATTTTCTACTTTCATGTAAGCTGATACAATTTATTTTTACTTTTTAAAGGACAGGAAGTAGGTATAGTGGGTTTTGTAATATTTATCCTATCTTTCTTTCAGATAGAGTATCCAATTATATCTTTTGCATAATGCAAAATCTTAGCCCATCACAGAGAACACATTTTAAATTTATGGCTAGAAAGGATTTCAATCGTCTTTGGCATTCAACACTCAAGGCATTGCAGATATTTAATCAGAGCAGTATAACAGAAAGTACACAACAGATTGCAATTTGAATGCTGTACTTTTTTGCAGCACATATTTGCAATAAAAACTTGGAGAATATGTACAAATAAGAATATATTATGAGTATTGCATGTTTTGACTACATACTTTGATAAGGGAATTATCACATACTTTCATTTAACAGACATTTTCTCAGCATAGCTTTATGCCAAGTGCATAGAGAAACACACTTCTTTTTTTTTTTTTTTTTTTTTTTTTTTTTTTTTTGTCTTTTTCGTGACCGGCACTCAGCCAGTGAGTGCACCGGCCATTCCTATATAGGATCCGAACCCGCGGCGGGAGCGTCGCCACGCTCCCAGCGCCGCACTCTCCCGAGTGCGCCACGGGCTCGGCCCGAGAAACACACTTCTAATGTTCTGTTCATACAGTCACATGCATTAATTTGCTACTATTTTAGGGTATGTGCACCTCCATGTGGAGACCATTGATCATGCAGTAGAGAGCAAATAGAAATATTTTATTATTATATTTAATTTTTGGTATTTGACCAAACAGTAATATATAGGATGGATTAGAGGATTGGATGCCAAGAGGTTAAGTTAAGAGGTCATGGCAGTAAATCCATGAGGCCTGAAGAAGGCTTGAACTAAAAAGGAGGGGGAATGAAAGTCAGCATTTTCTAGGAAGATAAGGAAAAGAATAGCAATCCAGGCAAAGGACTGAAACACTATCAAATAGATGGTGTTACAAGAAGCATGCAACATTAGATGAGAAGAACCTGGCAACGCATATACTTAAGGAATTAACTAAAGAAAATAAGTAAATGTCAGGAGAAAGTTACATCAAGAAAAGCACAGAGGGATAAATATAGCATGTTCTCCCTCATAAGCAGGAGCTAAAAGATAAAGAAGGAAGGAAAGAAAGACCACAGTGGTGTGCTGGACTTGCAGAGGGAGAGAACATAGCTAGGGATAAAAAGTAGAAAGGGGGAAAGGGGACAGGGGAGGGAGGTTAGGGTTAATTGGGTGGGGGATGCAGGCAGGGTATAATGGCAATTTGTAGTAATGGGCATGCTGACAGCATGGATCTGGCCATCACATCTTGGGGATGAGTGGTGACAATCAGCTTTGTATCTCATGAATATTCATAACCAATAAAAAATGTACTATGCAAAAAAAAGAAGAAAAGTAAATCAAGGAGTTTCAGGGTGTTGAGGGTAATGAGTACAGCTTTGACTGGCACAAGTGCTGAAGGCAAGCTTGCCTTGCCCCCAAGAGTCACGGGTAAATAGAAACCTTATGGTCTCTGTGTGCACAGAAAAATGATGAGAAGGATATGTAATTTGAAACAAAAAAAGAAAAAGAATAAGGAGCATTAAAGAAAAAAATATGATGGTTGACAATAGAAACAAAAATATCAAAGAGTTTGAAAATAGACACATTGGATGTGGAAATTAGAATATCTTGTGATGTCTGTGAATTTAACTTTACTAAAATGGTGGAGATGGAAGTCCAATTGTAATTGACACAGGTGATGAGGTGTTAAGGAAATCGGAAAGCAAGTGTGGGCAATTTCTTTTAAATAATTGGATGACTATGACCCAGGAGAGAGGTGGAGCTAGAATACCTGGAAACGGTCAGAAAAAAATAATGGGACAATTCTAGAGGGGACAAAGTGCACAGGTGAAAGTGCGAATTTGGGGAGGAGAAACAGTGGTGCTATGAGGTGTAGAGAAAAACTGGGGAAGGAGGTGGCCAGGCATTTTCTCCCCAAAGGCTACCATTTTATTTACAAAGTAATAGAAATGCTGATAGAGACAAGTGGAACTGCCTTAGGGAGCCTGTGGAGAGAGATTAGCAGAATCGGAATACCAGATACATTGAATGCAGTGAGCACCTGATTAGAATAAATACTCTAGTCACTAAGGAACCACTGAGAATGGTGGCTGTTTTTAATTCAGCTCTCACTGGTGCTTATCACCACACTCAATTTATGAGTCTCACAAATACTTACTGAGCTCAGCCTGTGTGCCTGGAACTATGTTAAGGTCTAGTAGGTTTTATAGGACAAAGACACGGCTCTTCAAGGAGCTTGTGTTTTTTTTCTAACAGGTAGCGTTAGGCCAAGGAAAATAGCTTATTTCAGGCCATTCTCCTTTTTGTATTGAATAGTATTACACCGCCACATTATTCCATTTGGTGCTCATATGTGATGGCTTCTTGGTTTCCTTGTACTTTCCTGGGCATGTTATCCACATATTGTGAATGGAGGAAGAATCCATAACGTTAGCATTTTTTCTCTTATGCTTTCAAATATTGTTTGGCTGCATGTTTACTGCTGTGAGCATCTCTGTCCCAATTTAGCATCATCAGTAATGATTATGTTAAGATGATGTCCCTGTGCAGAATCAGTAGCCAGAACACTAACTACAAAGGTCATTCCACTAACTTGTGAGAACAATATTCATTTATTTTTATCTTACCAACTAATCTTTAAATTGCTTTTCTAGGCATGCATCACCAAAACATTTCCTGTATCGGTGAAGTTTTCAACCTATATTATTTTTTCACTTCACTAATTTCAAGTGTCTCCCTCTCTCAGACTTTATGAAGTTAAACTGTGATCATTTAAGTTTTGCCTTTATGCTGATTTATTTATTTGTTCATTTATTTATGGCACATGAATACTTATTAAACAAGGGGATATAAGAGTTAGCAAATTAAAAATGAAAAGAATTTGTAACAGGCTGACCAGAATTGACTCCATTTGACTAAACTTCTAAATTAAAAAGCTTTTTTTCTTACTCTTGCAACCTGAACTGCATAGCTTGCAGCTGGACATTAGAATATAATGATTCTTGTTCACACAGTTGCTAGAACGTAATGGCTTTTGTTCACACTGTACGCAGAATAATTATTAATCCAGGTGGCCATTCTTTACTAGCTTACTAATTAGATCTTTTTGAGGTTAACAGGAACTGAATCCATGACTTGACTTCATGGAGGATGGTCACTGTGAATCAGCTCCCTACCGAGAGTTTCTTTAATGTTTATCTGTTATTTTTCTGCACGTCCCTGCTTGATTCACTGTGAATCAGCCCCTTACCACCTGTCCCTATACAACCCTTTGGCAAGTCTGGGAAAAGTGGAGATGGTCTCTGAGACATGAGTCCACCATTTCCCCAGGCTGCCGGCTTCCTGACTGAAGGCTACCTTTCTTTACGCCAACACTTGTCTCTCAGTTATTGGCTATTGAGTGGTGAGCAAATGGACCTTTGCAGTTTCGGTAACAGATTTAGTTAGAATAAAATTAGTTACCAGAGAGGAAATTTTAAAAATAATCATTTATTCCTCTTTCTTCAATCCACATTTACTAAAAAATTGAAGTGGAGATTACTTGTTCCCCTGCTTCCCCCGTAAAGCATCAGTTCCCCTCCTTTGACCCTAGGAAGGTGTTGTTCAGTTCTGGTGAGTTGATTCTACTTTGGACAGCAGAAAAGAGCTTTGGATGGCTTTAGTCATTAATCAGTACTCACATATCCCCACCTCAGTGGCTGTCCAGGGCACTTGAACTGAGTTGGTCCAATCAGAATAAAGTTGGGAGGATTTCGGCCCCCTAACCCCAGGGTGGGGTGCCCAGGTGTGAGACTTGGACCTATTGCAGCCAGGCTGAGAGTGGATGCAGGAAGGAGACAGGTAAAGCTGACCTGCAGAGCAGCAGAGTTCAACTCTCTATCAAATGAGCTGTGCCTGCCCTACCTCTGGTCATTTCAAGCATGTCAGCCAAGAAAACCCCTTTATAATTTGTGACGGTTAATTTTATGTGTCAAATTAAATGGGCTACAGAGTGCCCAGATTAAGCATCATTTCTGGACGTGCCTGTGGGTATGTTTCTGGATGAAATTAGTGTTTCAATCTATCTATTGCACCTGTGCACTCAGTAAAGCAAATTGCTCTCCCCAGTATGGGTGGGCATAATCCAGTCCATTGAGGGCCCAAATAGAATAAAAGACAGAGGAAGCAAGAATTTGCTCCTTTTTTCCTACCTCACTGCTTGAGCTGTGTTATTGCATTTCATCTTCTCCTGACCTTGGACTGGGATTTATATCATCAGCTCACCAGTTTCTCAGGCCTTTGGACTTGGACTGAGTTATACCACCAGGTTTCCTGGGTCTCCAGCTTGCAGATGGCAGATTGTGAAATTTTTTAACTTCCGTAATTGCATGAGCCAATTCCTTATACTAGATGTGTATATAAATATGTATATATGAGGGCACTTCAAAACGTTCTTGGAAAAGTAGAATGAAAAGATAATACAAATTTTTCCATGAACTTTTTGAAGTACCCTCATATATGTAAAATACATCTTTTATTGGTTCTGTTTCTCTGGTGCTATAGATCAAACATGTCCCCCAAAAGGTCATGTATTAGAAACTTGATCACCATTGTAACAGTGTTAAGAAGGTGGGAAATCCAATCATGTTATTTGGAAGGAGGGGCCTTTAAGAGATGATTAGATTGTGAGAATTTTGCCCTAGTGAATGAATTGATCCATTTATGGAATAATGGGTGTGGTTCTGGTGGGTTTATAAGGAGAGCGAGTAAGGTTAGTTCTCATGCTCAGCCCATTCTTGCCATGTGACACCATGCATTGCTATAGAGTCACCCCACCAGGAAGAATGCCCTCACCAGATGTGCCCCCTGGACCATGGACTTCCCAGACTCCAAAACTATAAGAAATAAACTTTGTTTCTTTGCAAATTATCCAGTTTCAGGTATTCTAAGCAACAGAAATGGACTAATACATCTGGGGAAACCTAACAACACACAGTTTGCACAATGACACCTTTCTTCCATTTTTAAAAAAATTAGTTATTTTTTATAAATTAGTCTTATTGTAACTTAGTTATGCCTGTCAAATCATGTTATAATAGGTTGACTGTCCATGCTTCTGTCCAAGGCTCACTTGTCAACCAAATCCCACCCCCTCTTGCTCACTCCACATCACTTCAGCAATTCTCCCTACTTTCTCTGACATCATCAAATTTTCTCTCTAACTGAATCATTCTTACGCTGTTCTTCCATCTGAAAAGAATTAACCCTCTCTTGATCCACTTCTCCCTCTAGCTCTTGCTCTATTTCTGTTCTGCTTAAAGCAGCATTTAACAGTGGCTTGTTCTTGCTGTCTCTGGTTCATAGCTCCTCAGTCTCCTAAACCCACTCCATCAAGGCTTCCGCCCACCACTGAACCAAAACTGCTCGTCCAGATCACCAGTGTGGGGAATGATAGGTTGAGTGGAGGGATAGGGAAAGGTTATGATTTGTAATGATGAGTATGCTAACAATAATAAAAATTTAAATGAAATATATCACAAGCAGCCTAAAGCAGCCAATTGCCTCACCGATCAGCAGCATTTGACCCAATAAACCATTCCTCCTAGAAACGCTTTCTTTAGTGGCCTTCCAGGTCATGTCACTTTTAAGTTTTCATTGACTTCACTAGTCACTCCTTGGTTGCATCCATGGGGTACAGAGTTGAATATCAATACCTGTGGGTAATATATGATGCTCAAATCAGGATAATTACTATATTCAACATTATACAGTGTAGTAGTTTTTTGAGTCCCTTTACCAGTTCCTCCACTACCCTCCCTCCCCCTCTCTCTTTCCCACCTCTGGTAACCTCAGTTCTTTTCTCTCCTTTTGAAAGTATCTTCCTTCCTTCCTTTTTTTTTTTCTTCTTTTTAAAAAATTTATTTGTTTTTTAGCTTCTTATGAGTGAGGACATGCAGCATTTCTCTTTCTGTGCCTGGCTCCTTTCCCTTAACATGATTTTCTCTAGGTTTATTCCTGTTGCCACAAATGATGGGATTTTGTCCTTTGTTATGGCAGAGTAGTATTCCATTGGGTATATGTACCACATTTTCCTTACCCAGTCATCCAGCAATGAACATTTAGCTTGGTTCCAACTCTTGGCTATTATAGAGCTTCAATAAACATGGGAGTGCAGGTATCCTTTCGGCATGTTGATTTCTACTCTTTGGGTATATACCCAGAAGTGCAATTCCTGAATCATATGGCAGTCCTATCTGTAGTTGTTTGAGGAAACTCCATACCATTTTCCACAATGGTTGCACCAATTTACAGTCCCATCAACAGTGTAGGAGGGTTCCCCTATCTCTGAATCTTGCCAGCATTTGTTATTCTCTGTCTTTTTGATAATAGCCAGTCTAACTAGGGTGAGATAATACCTCAAAGTGGCTTTTACTTGCACTGATGCTTAGTGATGTTCAGCATTTTTTCATGTGTCTGTTGGCCATTTGTATATCTTCTGTTGAGAAAGTCAGCTCTTTTGCCCATTTTTCAAGCAGGTTGTTTCTGACTTAATTTGTTTGAGTTCCTTGGGTATTCTGGATATTAACCCTTTGTCAGATGTATAGTTTGCAAATATTTTCTACTACTCTCTAGGTTGTCTTTTCACTTTGTTAATTGTTTCTTTTGCTGTGCAGAAGCTATTTAATTTGATATAATTTCATTTATTTATTTTTATTTTTGTTGCCTGTGCTTTTGGGGTCATATTCATAAAGGTTTTGCAGATTTCTTTTTCATGAAGTATTAATTATTACCAAACCCTATTATAAAAAGCAGTGTGTTAGTAATCTGAAGAGCTAGACAAACTGATAAGTAATTCGAGCTCAGTGAGACTCTGACACCTGAATACCTCTGAATCTCAATTTTTTCTTCTGTAAAATGAGAATAAACAGACTACTCTGCAGAGTTGTGATAAGAATTTAATAGTACGTGTACAGTAACTGCCATACAGTAAACTTATGTCAGAATGTACTGTTAGGGATACAACATCAAGTGTGAGAGTTTGGGACAAATGGACTCAGTACAATGTTCTTTAGGTTGATTTGGGGAAATTTCGGCTCCACTCAGCCAGAAAGCAAATCTCTGCAGAGAAGCAGGAGACATATTGGTTGTGCATTATCTTTCACCTGGAACTAGTTCTATAATCTTCAGTCTTGTGTGTCATTAGCAGAAGTTCTGGGAATTTCTGTGCCAACTGAGTGAAAGACTTCTTCCTGGGTCCCATCACAATGTATTTTACTTATTTCTCTGTATAGGCATCTGTGTTAATATTTATTTGTATTCCAAAATTTCTGCCATAGAAAAAAAGTCTTTCTTCAACCTAAGATTTTTGCTTGCCACACCAAGTCTTACCTATCCCTGGGTATCATGTGATGGATCCAGTCTTCTAAACTGTCAGCTAGAGCTGAGGTTCTGTAAATTAGACAGATTGTGACCACCTTGCTGCCTCCCCTTCTGTGAGTCCTAGAACTATCTGGAGATTTCTGCAGTTATGCAACTTCTCTTCCATCAGACTCTGGGCATTGTCCCATCCTAAACTTGAATTTAGCATTCTCCTTAGTACATTGTAATAGAAGCTGAAGATCACTTCCCTGTCTCTTCCTCAGGAGCTATCCTCAGTCAAGGTTACATTTTCAGGGCTCAGCACTACTTCTTTTTCAAATCTTCTTTCCCTTAGGCAAGCTATAGAAAGCTTGGTAGTCTTCGTGGTTGAATTCTTTAGATTCAGAAATTAGGGCTGGCTTGTTATCTCAGCTGGTTAGATTATGGTGCCGATAACACCAAGGTCCAGAGATCCATCTTTATACTAGCCAGCCACAAACAAACAAACAACAAAAAAAAACCTTAAAAATATTCCACACCATCCAGTGGTTTAAAAAACAAAAACAAAGAAACAGCTGATAATTATAAACATGACAAAGCTTTAGCATCTTAAATGGATTGGAATACATTCCAGTTATTTATTTTATTTGTTTGTTTATTTTTTTTAATTTGGCTAACATTATTGAGCCTTGATTACGTGCTAGTGATAAGGCTAAGAATTTTATATGTATTTTCTCATTTCAAAGAGAATATACCTTGAAGACCCTTGTTCTCATTTCTCCTAGAATTGCAATATTTGGGAAGATTAGACTCCCTTGATACAAGATATGACTAAATGAGATCTGAAAAGTAGATAATATTAATAAGAGAAAGCATGGGAATTTCTTGTACTTTCTCTACTGGTTGGGTGGTCAAAATTAAAAGAGGAATACAATGTAGTGAAATAAACCTAAGAGATATATCTTTGTGTTGTGAGACATTCGGTAAAGGAAAAATAGAAAAACAGAATTATATTTTCAGGATTTTGGTATTTCAGAATTGTCATTTTTGGGGATTTTTATACTTTAGGGTTTTGGGTCTTTTGGAATTTCAGCATTTGGTATAATGGCATTTGGGATGTGTCTTTCAGGATTAAGATCAGCAGCACATGATCAGATGAATGACTTACTGTTTCTCTTTATTTGTGCTGCAGGAATTTAATGGAAAGTCTTCTGCGTGCATAATTCTTTCTTTTCCAGGTCTTGAATCTGGGCTATATTTAGTAACTTATGGAAACAGAACCCAGTGAGAATTGTCTGTGTAATAATGTATGCTTTTTAATGTTTTGAGCTAAGAAAACCAAGAAAATTCTATTTCCTGACTTACGTATTTACAGGATGTTCTGAAGATTAATGTGTCTCTTTCAGGGCACTAAGGTACATTTAGAGCACTAAAGAAGTCATTTACTAAATGGTGCCCTTGGGACTTGAAAGAGTTAATGTACCTCTAACAAGGTGAGCAATGTACTCTCAAATGTATGCAAGGATCAGCACCAGAGCTGATAAAGAATTGTGAGAATGTTGGTTAAAAGCATCTGAAAATCCATGGCTCTATTATTTATTACTATAATCTTTAGTCAATGTATTTGCTGGTGTTGGGTGAGTGCATAAAAGACAATGTAGATGAATGTGAATCTTTTCCTCACTTTTGAAAGTGAAAACATGAAGTAATACAAACATTGGCCAAAGGAAAATATTGTAAATGTGTAAATGTGGCCTAAATGGCTTGGATTTCCAGAAAAAGACAAATTATGAGAATCTAGAACTTCATTCCAAAAATACTTTTCTCTCAAATTAAAATTAGAATGGTATTAAATCCTTTGCTGATTTTCTCCTGGAAAACAACCAACCATGTATTACTTAAATATAATTCTGATAAAATTCATAATGTGTAATGTTAAGTGATGAGGTAAGAATCTAAAATGGAATATAGGACATAATCACAATTCTATTAAATATGTAAGATATAAAAGCCTAAAGGCAATGCAGCAAATATTAATAATCTTTTGCTCTAGGTAATGGGATTACAAGTTTTGGGTTTTATTCTCTTGTAATTTTTCTGTTCTCTCTAAATTTACTGCAATGAATGCACTTTATAAGACTTTTCTTGGCACAGTTAAATGTTGTAGAGAAAATGTGAAAACATGTTACTAGCAACGTGGCAGATAATGTTGCTATTTTGCTTTCTTTTATCTGAAGAAAGAAAGTTGTGCATCTTTGGATGAGCTATGTTAAAGGGAAAGTTGTGCTCTTCTAGGTGACTCCTATGGAGAACTAAATTACTCTTCACAGCCTGGTCTAAGTTTCTCGGTATGGATGTTGGATACACGGAAGAAAGGAAACTCTACCTTAAATGATGGGTCCCAGGATTTTTTTCCACTTTTTTCCTCAACCTTCTTATTCTCACTGGTTGATGTAATCTATATTCAGGGCTTCATGCTAAAAGCTCTCAAACACTTACCTATGGAATAGATCTCTCTCCAGCTTTCTTTATTCACATAATCAAACACCTGGTACATGTGGAGTTACCTAGTACTCACGGCAAAATGAATACACCTTCAACTGAACTCAGATTCTTCCCCAAAGCTCCTACTCTTTTTCTTTTCCATACTCAGAAAATGATAATACCATCCTCTCGGTTTCCCAAAGTGGAAAAGGTGAAGCAACGCTTGACTTCCTATATCTCCATTCAGTTGCTCATTCCACAAATGTTACCTCCCTATGTATTTCTCAAAATTTTATATATCTCTTGAATTTACTCTTGTAACCTCTATCAGGGTCCTCAATTTATCATGAATTAAATGCAATAGCCTCTGGAATTGTCTTCCTTCTTTCGGCCTCTTCATTCTACTTCTGTCATCGACATTGGAGTTGGAATCACATAAAGTCAGATTTCAGGACCATATCTATCCCAAGGTTCAGTCTGAGCTCTTTCCACTATAATTTTTGCTTTCTGTGATAAGAAATTTGGGGAAAGCATTAACTACCTGTTTAGCAAAAAATGACAGACTTCTAGTTAAATATGGTTTGTTGAATTTATACACTGCTTTCATTCCTTCTATAAATGCCACAAAAATAACATAATGTCAAGTTTTTTCCCCATTGGCATAAATTCAAAAGACCAAATAAATTTTCGGGTAAGAGTAGACTTTCTAAGCATGAATTTAGGAGTATTTTCTCTAGAAAAGGAGACTAGTTCAAGAGACATAGTATTAAAATTAGGGGTTCTTCCAAGGAAATGGCTAAGTTTACCAGTACCACCCAGCATCACACACACAGTTTCTATTCAGTGTCTGGTTGCCCCACTCTTAAATATGAACAGGTAGCCAAAGTTCACCACACCCAAGAAAACTCTTTAACGTTAAAGACAGAAGTTAAAACAAACAGAAACACAGAACTAAAATAAAACCTTGGAAGAAATAATATAGAAAAAATAGAACCTCGAAAGATTATTAGTGGTAGGGTGTGTGTGGGGGGGCTACAAAAGGGCAGTAGGAGGGAATTTAGGGGGATGGAACTGTTCTATATTTGACTGTGGGTAGTAGATACTTAACTCTGTATTTGTCAAAACTTGTACAACTGTATACCACAAAGAATAAATTTGATTCCATGTAAGTGAAAGTAAATCACTAGGATATCAGTGGAATCCAAAATAGAATCCAAACTGTAAAAAATGAATCTAATTGTATTACATATAAATAATGTAACCATACCGAAGAGGTTGAATTGTTTTCCTCAAAAAAATATGTTAGAGTCCTGAGGCCTGTGGACTTTATGCATGCAAACTTATTTAGATATGGGGTCTTTACACTTAAATTAAGGTCATTAGTGTCTAATCTAATAACTGGCATTCTTACAAAAAGGATCAATCTGGACATTGAGTTAGACACTCAGAAGGAGGACAATGTGAAGATACACAGGGATAAGATGACCAGAGCGATGAACCTATGAAAGTACTTCAAAAAGTTCATGGAAAAATAAAATTAAAAAACAATATAAATCTTTCCGTGAACTTCTTGAAGTACCCTCATACAAACCAAGGAACACCAAGGTATACCAAAAGCTAGAAAAGGCAAGGAATGGTTTTCCCCTAGAGCCGTTCAAGTGATCATGGCCCTGCAGTCACCTTGATTTCAGATTTCTGGCCTTCAGAATTATGGGACAATATATTTTTGTTGTTTTAAGCCATCTAGATTTCACTTTGTTATGGCAGTCCCAGGAAACTAATACCATAAATTACTATGGAAAACAGTACTTTGACTGGGTTCTATAAGGCTAATAACAGAAAGAACTGTATACAAATACTATACTCTAGTTAGAAAATTTTTTTTTACAGGAATATGGGTTAGAATTCTGAATCCACTTTACACAGAGAGTAGTGTTAGTCAAATAAATAAATATATTGCAGATAACAAAAAATGAGAGTTTCCTCTGTTTTCGAGAAAAAAGTTACAAATATGGAAAAGGGAAAGGCTAGTTGAACCATGTCAATATATGAAATTAAGCTGATATGGAAATACAGATATATATGTGTGTATGTGAGGCCTTAGAAGCAATGAGCATACTGACTACCACAATTTAGTTTCTAAATACTGTTATTCAGTTAATCCACCAGGGCTCCTTGTAAAAGTGGTTGATTCCAGGGATGGGACATTGTAAGTTCAAAAAGAGCCTGGAACATCTTGCTGCACTTTTTTGTATACTTCGTGTACTTTTTGAAGTAAGAAATGCTCAAAAACAGGTATATATAAATATGTTTAAAGGTCACTGAAACTAATCTGAAACACTCCCAAAGACCAAAGCTAGAAAACTTTGAGCTTGAAAATAAATAATGATAGTACTGTATTGTAAACTCAAAGAATAAAATTAATATCCTTGAGTTGTAGTTATATAAATAAATAAATAAATAAGTGTGGGGGGGTGAGATGGAGAGACAACGCTTCTTTATAGAATAATGTAATTAATAGACGCAGAAGGCACAAGAAAAATAGAAATTGGATACAACAATGATAGTTATTGTGAGCTATATCCTTTAATGGAAGCTAATCATAGAGTGCAAATGTTTGAGTTGAAACAGGTTATTTGCAGTCTCAAGAACTCCCCGAAAATATTTATTGACTACATGTATATTTGCCATGGATAAAACATGCAGAAACTACCTTATTGAAGTGATCGAGGTAAATGTCATCAGTAATAAGATGTATGAACATCAACTATCCCTGATATGGTATACTGAGAAGGGCACATTACCTCGATAGTCTCCAAAATCTACAACCTCAATATAATTATTAGGAAGCATCATGCAGACCCGAGTTGAGTTCAGTGTTACAAAACAGTTCATCAATACTCTTCAAGAGTCAAGAATGGACTGAGGGACTGCCATGGACTGAAGGAGACTACAGTGACATGATGGTTAAATGCAATATAGGCTATCTTGGAAAAACAAAAAAACTGGTAAAATCTGAATAAAGTCTGTAGTTTAATTCAGGTATTGTATCAATGTTAATTCCTTAACTTTGGTCATTGTGAAATGGATATGCAAGATTTTAGCATTAGGGGAAAACAGGTGTAGGTATATGAGAACTCTCTGTACTATTTTTGCAACTTTCCTGTAAATCCAGCATTATTTCAAAATAAAGACTTATGACATAAACAATGCTAATGGTATCCTTAGAGACATAACGAAGTAGTAATCCATAAAACAATAGCATGATATGATAAAAAATAGCAATATGATTTGCTAAAAATAGATCTACCTTATGATCCATCTACTCGACTACTACTCAGCCTCAAGGAAATGAAATCAATACACCAAAAAGTCACCAGCACTCCCATTTTCATCGCAGCACTTCGTAGTAGCCAAGAGAAGAATCAACCTAAATGCCTGTCAGTGGGTGAATGAATAAAAAAACTGTAGTATAGGTACACAATGGAACACTATTTAGCTACAAAAAAATGATATCCTATTATTTTCAGCAACATGGATGGAACTGGACACTATCATGTTAAGCGAAGTCAATCAGACACAGAAAGACAAACACCGCATGGTCTCACTCACATGTGGGGTCTAAAAAAAGGGGGGGATTCTCATAGAAGTAGAGTAGAATAATGTTAACCAGGGGCTGGGAGACGAGGGAGGGGAGGAGAGGAAAAGTGGTGGACTAACGGTTACAAAACTATGCTATATCCTCTAGAATCATTGTGCAGTATATGCATGTATTGAAACAATACACAGTACCCCATAAAAATAAATATGAGTAAAATTTTTAAAAAAAACAAACTTTCAGCTTCCACCTGGGTCTTGAGAAATGCTCACTCTGAAGGAAGCTGGCTACCATGTAAGCAGTTCCACCAGCTGAGACTGCCAGGCTGAGGAAGGCTTGTGGAGAGGCTGTGTGGAGAGAAATGCCGGGCTGAACCCTAGCTGTTCTAGCCATTCCAGCTGAGAACTGGGTGTTCGAATGAAGATGTCATCCTAGATGTTCAGCCTACTTGAATCTTCAGATGACTCCAGCCCCAGCTGCCTTCCAGCTGCGACAGCATGAGAGACTCCAAGTGAGAATCACCCAGCTGAGCCCAGTCAACCCACAGAACCAGGAGGAAAAAATAATAACTTAAGTCACTTATTTGGGATATCACACAGCAATAGACAACTAGAGCACCAACTTCATGAATTAAACAAGTTTCTTAATTTAAAAATAATAAATTAGTGCTCTGGTTTGATGTGTCTTTCAAAATGCATATGTTGGAATCCTAATCCCCAATGCAACTGTGCTGGGAAATGAAGTCTAATGAGAGGTGATTAGGCTATGAGGATGGAGTAAATGGGTTAATGCTATTATCATGGGAGTGGATTTGTTATCACAGAATCAGGTTCCTTATAAAAGGGCAAGTTTGGCCTCTCTCTCTCTCTCTCATCCTCTTTTGCTATTCTGCCATGGGGTAATGCAGCAAGAAGGCCCTCGCCAGATGCTGGCCCTTTAACCTTTGACTTCCCAGTCTTCAGAACTGTGAGCCAATAAATGTCTGCTCATTATAAATTATGCATTCTGTGGTATTCTGTTATAGCAGCACAAAACAAAGACAAATAGCATTCATGGAGCAAAAAAATACTCCTTGAAAGTCAAAATGATGAGAGTAGAAATGAAAGACTTAATAAAAGTGTTTACAGCTGAATATGAGGAAATCTTGCTGTGGTTTGAATGTCCTCCCAAAACTCATTGAAGCTTGATACCCATTGTAACAGCGTTAAGCGTGTGGGAAATTAGACTATGGCAGTGTTGAAAGGTGGGGCCTTTAAGAGGTGATTTGATCGTGAGGACTGTGCCCTCATGAATAGACTGAGGTAACCCATTCATGTATTGATGAGTTAATGATTTAATGATTGTCACGGGAATGGTATTCATGGCATTATAAGGAAAGCAAGTGAGCACCTTAAGGAGCTCTTACAATTCTCACTATGTGACACCCTGCATTGCCACAGGACTCTGTACAGAGTCTCCACCAAGAAGGCCCTCACCAGATGTGTACCCTGGACCTTGTACTTCCTAACCTCCAAAACTGTAAGAAATAAACCTCTTTTCTTTATTCATTACCCAGTTTCTGGTATTCTGTTATATGCAACAGAAGATGGACTAATAGACTGGCAGCAGAAAATTAATTGAAGGAAAAATAAGAGACAGAGGATAAGAAAACTATCCTCTTAATAATTATTCCCATTTAATAAATGTAACACTACATTCAAAGAAATTGATTTATATTCTCAAAGTCCAACAGAAGGAAACAGCAGTGACAGAGTCTGAACCCAGTCAGTTTGTCTCTGGAGCATTGTCCCCAAAACTCTGACATGATAAGAAGTATTACAGGAATATTGTGATCATGTGGCCAAACTCCTGGAGGTGGCACAAAAACACTAGGGTCTATATTTTGACTCTACTCTTTACCAATTATGAAGCTTTCAACAAGCTAGTTAATTTCTGCTAACTTTAGCTTTCTTGTCTCTACCAGGAATAACTACTTCCGAGTGCTGATATTAGAATGAGAGGAGTTGATGTAAAGTCAAGCACAAGGAATAAACTAATATAAAGCCTAGCATAGAGAAGGGCACACAGTAGGCACTCAATAAATGTTAATTGGTTTGAACTAATTAGATTACTGAGATGAATAGAAAGTTCCACTCTTAATATGCCTGAAATTCTTAATTCTACTGATAGCTCCTTCAGGGTGTGTAAGGAAAAGTTGTGGATAATTTAGGAAAAGCTAAATCATACATACGTTTTCTGATGATTTAAAGTAGATGGTCCAAATTCTCTTATACATCTATTTTTTTTCCCCAGAATTAATCTAGGATGTTTACTAGTTAAGCTATTGTGATATCTTTGATGATTTTTTTTCCCCAAAATAGTTTGTTGTTTGAAATTGATTCATGCATCTGACTTAATTGCACTTGTTAAAATTATTCTCTTGGGTTGTTGTGCATGAATAATAAGTTTAGTCAATACTCTCACACTCCAGGGATGAAATTTTGACAATTTTAAAATGATCGTCAAGTTGAAGGGTATACCTGTTCTCCTTTGTTCATTGCAGCACTATTTACAATAGCTAAGAGTTGAAACCAGCCCAAATGTCCATCATCAGATGAGTGGATACAGAAAATGTGGTATATCAACACAAAGGAATACTACTCTGCTATAAAAAAGAATGAAACACTGCCATTTGCAACAACATGGACGGACCTAGAGAGAATTATAATAAGTGAAACAAGTCAGAAAGGGAAACATCACATGTTCTCACTTATTTGTGGGAGCTAAAAATAAATAAATAAATACACAAATAAACTGGGGGGGGGGGGGAAGAAGACACAACAATTACAATTCCTTGAAGTTGATATGACAAGTGAACAGATATGAAGTTGTTGGGAGGGAGGCAGGAGACGGAGGAAGGAGGAAGATTTTGGTAATGGGCCACAATAATCAACCACATTGTATATTGACAAAATAAAATAAATAAATAAATTAATTAATAATAAATAAAATGAATTTGCTTTTAAATAATCAGAATATACAAAAATTTATTGTAGAAAATTTGCTTTTAAGTATTTGAGCTAAGACATTTAGTCTAGGCAATTATAAGTATTTGAATCATTTATGGAAAGGAAAACATTCTAGGTGAACTATCCAGATAAGTGAATTAATAGGTTTTTACATTATGTTTTAAATGAGCCTTAAATCTGCCCCAAACATAAATCATTTGGGGCATCCTGAAGAGAATTACCAGATCAAGAGCCACCCCTAATGTCTAGCCTAGTCTCTGTTCCTCTTTAGATCCCTTTGTGTAGCACTAGAGGGTAACATGAGTCATGAAGAGTAGGTTTTCCTTTGTCTTAGTGACATTATAACTTATACCAGAGATTCGTCACTTATTCTTCCACTGAGTTAAGTAGAAATAAATTTGACCATCAAAATTTTCAGAGAAGCATATCCTTCTCATATAGCAAGAGTAGTTCTAGAGGTATCTCCTACAGTAATGCTAGAACAGAAATCCGTATGGAAGGTGCTAGGTTTCAAGGACATGAAAGACATTTTGGTTGTCAGGACTTTGTAATAAATGTAGCAATAACAATATTTATAATTCCCATTTTATTCATATAGGTTCTCTATGCAACTAAAAAGAATATTTTATAAGTTTATTTATTTCTGATGTATAACATTCATAGAAATAAAAGTTTCGATGGCTCTGATTTTGTTTAGCCTCATACATATAAATGTCCTGACAATTTTTTTCTCTATGAAGAAAATATATCCTTCGACAAGTACTGCACATGCATCTCATTTCTTCACAATTAAAGATTAACTAAAAGCAAAATGCCACTAATGCATGGCAAATTTTACAATGCAAGCAGCTGTTATTGTTAAAGGAACATCTTCTTTTGTTAGCCTCTGGCTCCCATAAATGCCATCTGAAAAAACAGAGAGGACAAAACAATTTGACAAGCAAGAAATGTTGTTTGCTGGGGCACAGAACATGATAACTAGTTAAAAGTAATTAAATTATAAATGCCTATAAGTATAATGCATAATTTATTTTTAAATGGATTTCAATTATAGATCACCTTTTATTAAGCATCATTTTTCATCATTAAATTACTTTAAATACTTTTTAAGAAATTAAAGAAAATATGACGACCTCAACTAACTGTAATTTATCCAGAATTTGTAGTTTTATTTAATTTAAATTCTTTAGTTGAAATTCTTTTCAGATAACTACAAAGCATAAAGACTAATGTATAGGTTCATAAATGTAAAATAAGGAGCAAAAGCCTTGGGATTTGTTCTAGCTTTGAATATGTGGGAAAAGAAGGTACTTGAATATGTTCTCATCTTTGGGGACACATGTACAGAACACCTAGTAATTCAATCCTATAACTAGGTATTATTCAAAAGAATAATACTGTATTAAACTAAAAATCCTATATAATTATGCATTAAAAATAACAATAATATCCGATTCATATATATGAGTATCTGTGGTCGGTTGCAAAACACGGCCATAACAATTCCTACTATCTGTATATATGCTTCTTTGCAATGTGACTAGTACTTTTTCCATTAAGAGGTAGAATCTATTTCAACTCCTCTTGAGTCTGAGCTGGCCCTGATATTTTCTTGGACTAATAGAATGTGATCAAGTTGGTGCTGTGAAATTTCTGGGTCCAGGCTTCAAGAATACTTGCAGATTCTGCTCTAACCTATTAGAACAGAAAGAACCTCATGTAAGGAAGCCTGAGACAGGCTCCTCCAGGGTGAGAGACCACTGAAAAGAGAGACATATCTGACAAAACACCAAATGCCCAATGTGTATGAGGCTACTTTGGAATATCTAGTCTTATTTGACCCACCAGATGACCTTAGCTGAAAGCATGACTCAGATAAGACTTGCGTAAGAACCACCAGCTGAACCCAACCCAATCGCCACTCACAGTATCATGGACAAATAGATGGTTGTTGTTTTAAGTCACTAAGTGTTGTGATGATTCATTCTGTTACCACAGATTACTGAGACAATAGCATTTTATCAAAAGTTAAATATGTAGAATTTCTTGCAATCACCTGAAAAGAAGATATTATCTTTACTCCCCCTCACATAACTTATAAACAATATATTTATAAAATTCTAATTTAGAATACATTAAAGATACTTTGTTGGTTTATGTTACACATTGGATATCAATTTAAATTTGTTTTCTCAATGTTTCTCATCACTATCTTTTCTTCTGCTTTCCTTGTTCATGGCAAAGTTTTCTTCCTGTTGAATTTGCACAGTTTGATCTTCTTCAAGTTGAATATATTGTCCTGAACTTTGTTTAATGAATTTCATCCTATTGTTGCAGAATGTGTTTCTAGGATTTTTTGGGACACTCCTTTTTTCTTTGAATGAACTCCTCATACTCTTTAGTTTAGTGTCATCAGCATTCTGTCATGAAGCTCATCGACAAAGATAAATCATTGTTAAAGTTGTTAAATCCCATTGAGCATCAACCATAGAGGAATACTTCTTGGTTCTCTCCATTTAGCTGAAAGAGCTTCACTCCTGACAAGAGTCCTTGCTTGACTCTGCCCTGTCTCCATCAAGAATAACTTGTTCCATGCAGATTCAGTCACAACCGTGCCCTGAATCAATAAAATTAGACTTGATTGCAGGTTGGGAACATATTGCCCAGATGTGAGAAGAAGGTGTTGTCCTATATCCATTGTGCCTGTGGTGAAAAAGGCCCCATGACAATATGCATATTTAGAACAGACATCTTACTTAATTCTTGTTGGTATTCCTCACATTATCATGGATAGACCTCTCAATCTACAACACAGAGATCAATTAGTATAACAAACATTCCACCTCCTAGAAAACTTACCATTAAGCCAAGTTTTTGACTCCACAGATCATACCTCTTGGTCAGGGATGCTGACTAGAATCAGATTCAAACATGCTTGATCTCTAAATTGGTGATTTATATTTCTGGATCCTCTCCAGAACTCTTGTCCAGACAGAGTTTGTATTTCTTCTTTTTTCTGCAGAATGATCATAACCACTAAAACAAATAATTATTCACTGGGAAGAAGCTCCCTGATTTACTGTAAAGGATTATATATCAATTAGGACCCTAGAAAACAACAGGATGCACCCTCAAAGGAAGAACTGAAGAGAGTTTAATAAAAGAATGTTTTTCAGAGCTGGGGATAAGATGAAGCTGTTGCTGTTCCTCGGTCTGAAATGGTAAGTGGAGGTTGTGGCCTTATGGGAGCTGGAAAAGAGCTGCAGTCAAGAAAAGTGAGTCACTGCCAGAACAGTAGTGCTGTGTCAAGAAAGAATGGGCTTGAATAAACATCCTCGATGCTCTTTCCTCCTAGATTCTACTTCTCATCTGCTTTTGATTCCATCCATTTGCCAAATCCAAGCAGAAGCCAGAGGGCAAGGCAGCCCTGGACTTGTGGGGCATAGAGCAGGGAAGGATAGAATGGATATGAGGGAACATAGAGGAGTCATCCCAGCTGGGGCAGGATGGCTACAATGCTCTCGATTTCATTCAGACCCTTTACTCCTGTCTCAGCAGATCAGGTGCTATCAAAACTCCTGGAGAATAAGATGTCTTCACTGTATACCAAATATGGAGTGGTAATAGAGAATTTAACTTTATTGTATACACACAGAAATACAAGGGTACTTCAAACAGTTCATGGAAAGATTTGTACTATATTTTAATTCTATTTTTCACAAACTTTTTGAAGTATCTACCTACATCAAAATGCAGGGATTTATAAACTCTTCCTAGTACTTTCCTTCTCCCAACTAGAGAAAGCTGTGGAGATTAAGCACAGACTCTAAATATCAGGCATCTTTGCTTTAAAGCCTGGATTCTCTCCTTTTTAGCTGTATAATCTTGAGTAAAAATCTTATTTTTTGTTCCTTTTTTTTTACTTGTAAATAAAGATAATAATACCTACTGTACAGTATCACTTTAAATATTTAACAAAAATACAATTGTAAAACTCTTAGAGTATGCTCAGACTTTAGTAAGCTCTAAGTAAATTTGAGCTATTATTTCTATTTAAACATTATTAGAGTTGGTAACCTTGATGATTGCTACTTTCTTCTTATTTAGTTACTAAGATTGTCCCTGAAATTGAGGATCTCTGGACACCAGCATCTTCTAATAACTTTCTTTCAAAAACCGTAGATTCATCTTTAAAAGTAAATATTTGATAAAATACTTAATAGTAATTAAACAAATAAAATCATAAAATCAGTTTTAAACTACTATTTTTCATTTTAAATAATTAGATAAAATATCAGGAGCATTGATTTTCCATCTGATAGAAAAGTTTATCACTTAAGTCCTAGACCAAAATGGATTAGATTCTTCATGAGAGTGACTCAGTGTGTTTTAATTAAAATTCTTATTTCTGAGTCCATAAGTTGAGGTAGTTGGAGCAATGAATATCTTAGTGAGAAAGTATTTATGGCAGCTAGAGATGTATTAGAGATACTACAAGAAATTGATCAAAATGTTTATTGTACTGAGAGTTTTTACATTTGAAATTTTAATAAAATAAATTGACATTTGTATGGACAGCATTTTTACAATCACAACTTTAATCAGATATTGCTTTTCTCTCTCTCTCTCTTTTGAAGGTTTTAGGATGAAGTACAGTTTTGAAAAACCTCCCCTATCCTCATTCACATGCTTTGCTTTGTGATAAGTTCTTATGGGTGTTTCTCTATGACAAATAAATGGGACAAGATACAAAACATTAGATGAGTCTGGGATTAGAACAAAAGAAGTGATGGTCCAAAATGTTGCATTTCAAAAAATCACTAGAGTGTTAAGTGATGATTTATAAATATAGCCAAACTTCCAACCTCTAAGAAAATCTAGGAAACATTTTTCAAAACCAATAAATAGTAATTTCTTCAGGGTACTTTTCAAATGGTATTTCATGACTAGTTTTATTTTGATCTATTCTTTAAAACTCCACTTCCTCATGAAAACAAGTTGTATAGCTTATGGTATTACTCTAGCAAAATGATTTCCATAAATAAAGCAAGATGCAATGGAAAGGAACACATATAAAGATTAATGCATTAGACTTTTAGGCTTATGGTGACTAACTATAATTCCTGAATCTAAAATTATTGGAAAGAAAATCTCTCTTATGGAAACGTGCAACAAATCCCAAGCTATCTGGGCAGCACAGGTAATTTACTTTCCCTTGACTTAAAGAATTGTGGTTTTATAGCCGTTTTCCTTGAGTTTATTGATTTCATATGCAGTTCTATACAATGGCATGATACATCTGGGCTTCACATACAGGAACAGAAAGGATAACTAACATTTGTGTCATTTGTTAACCAAAAGTAATCAGTGGCATATGGTCTCAATTAAACGTGCAGAACAACAGGGGTAAATTCTCTCCAATCAAAATACCTCAGGTATAAGAAAATTAAGGATAATTCAGAAGACAAGAAGCAAAAATAAGAAAAAACTCTAAGGTTAAATGCTTGTTAGAAAATAAAACCAAGTGAAAATTTTTCAACATCTTTTCATCAAATGTCACTTTTGTAGCATTTTTATTGGTTAGTTGTTTGTGCGTGAATTTCTGCTTTACCCACCCACAAAACGTGTGGGCTCTTTAGCCCCACAATAGGTTATTAATGTATGTATTCAAAGAATGTAGATTCCTTTTAATAGAACATAACTAGGAGGGCAAATTTGCTGCCAAATCGAAGTCCTACAGTACTTAAAAAATTTGAATGCAAAGTTGTAATATTATCTTATGTCTCATTTACCTGTATCAGGGAACACCTGAACCACATGGTTCCAGTCACAGCAATTGGCCCACTGAGGACCTCTGATTTAAGCAGGGCTAATGGACCGACTGGTAATTCATGATCTGTGTGGCCTTCTTCATCATGCAGAGCAGGGACGATCAGATCCCTGTCTCAGACATTTGACACGATAGATAAGAAAGAGTTACAGTGGGAAGTGTTTGCCTGAGCTAAAAAAAAAAAAAAAAAAAAAAAATAGAGTTAAAACTGCACTGGCAGCTATGAGGCATTGTGCATGAGAGGTTATGAGGGAGAAAAGCCTCCAAGGAAAACAGTTGAAAGACAAATGGGATAGACTCACAGAAAGGAGAAGCACTAAGAAAAATCACATTGCCCCAGAAGAGTGAGAGAATAGCTTCAATCCTTAATGTTTCAATTTCTAGTTCCTATTCACAGATCTGGTTTTGATTATCTCCTGGACTTTGAAATCTGTGAACCTGCTATATTCAGAAAGTGCCATTTCATTTTTCTTAATCGAGTTTTATTGGGACATTATTACTTCTTACCAAATTATTCAATAAATTACTTATCAAAGTAGAGAACAGTAGTTCTTAGATTTGTAAAGCACTATATAGTTCATCAAATACTTCTCTAAGAATTATCTTGTTTTATTCTTACAAGAGGAATGTGAGGTAAACAGGACAAGTATTGAGATCTTTAATTAAAATGAGGAAACAGAATCTTGGAAAACTGCAGTAATTATACAGGCTTCCAAGACTTACCAGAGTAAATATGAGACTAGAACCTAGATTTTGCTGTGTTGGTATGCAACTGAATTATTCCTGAATACGTGCATGTGTGCGCATGTGCACATACACGCACATACACACACCAAGATTTCTAGATCATGTTATCCTTTATTTTTAAAATAAAAATTCGGTCATAATTATAAACATAAAACTCTTTCTCACTTTTCTCTCACCTTCTCTGAGGAAACTCAGATTCCTCTCTAAAACCTCTGACAATCACAAACCAGTCCTCCAGCCTTCTGTATAACTTCTCAGTTTCCTCTTCTAGCTTGCTGTGTGCGTGCATTCTGTTGCTGTTGCTAATGAAAGCAGCAACTGTACTGATAATGGTTGAAGGTGCTGCTGAGATATGGAAACTGGTTCTCTATAGTTCTACCAGCATCCCCAATACCACTGTGCACATTTTGTAGGTTTCTTCCTGGTGGCTGCCCATGCCAGAGTTTGAAGAAGCAAATGTTGGCATAGTGGCCACCTACTGCCAATGTCACAAGCTCTGAAAGTGCCACTTCCAGTGATCAGTGCAACTGCTGTTGTCAGTGATGCTGTTCAGTTGCTGTTGTTGGAGACTCTTTCAGAATAAGCCTGCTGGTTCTCCTTCAACGTCTTAAAGAAAATTTGAATGAAACAAGTCATGAAGAACACATCCCTCTGTTACCTCTGAAGAAGGAAAGCCCTGTGTCATTCAGGAGCAATTCCAGGACAACATAAGTTATTGTCATTCATTCATGCAACAAATACTTATCAAGTACCTACTACGTGTTGCTCTGATGTGGTGAAGCAATGAACTAGACAGATATACTCTGAATCTGCTGAGTTTAAATCCTAGAGGAACAAATTTAGATAGCTTGGTGCTCCTTTTGTTTGTACAGAAATGTTTGCATCCAACAGTGTAACCCTATAATGTGGGGAAGCCACCAATCTATAAAAACATCTATGTAGATTAGGGAGTTCCTGAGGCCAGAGGGGCTTTCTCCTTTTCTTTTACAGATTCTGAAAGGAAAAGACCTCACAGATACCCCTCGCATAATTCATATAGATAAATTCAGTGGTCCAGCTTTTGGGGCTGAGGGAGGGCCTGAGTTTGAGTACTCTATAGAGTAGACAAAACTCAAAAGATGTCTCAGAATGAATTAAGGGAGTAAGTGAATAGTCTGACTTGATGCCTTGACTAAGGAGCTTGCCACACAAGAGGAAAAATGAACTGAAGTCGAGGGTTATATGGCACTCAGCCTGGATCAGATACATGTAGGGATCACAGAGAGATCTCAGGCGGTCCACATCTCCAGGAGGATCACAGCCCAGGACCTGTCAGCCTGCCATAGTGACAGGGACTAGAATCAGTCTCCGAGACAGTCATCTCGTAGATTGTATCCACAAACCATTGCAGAATGCCACAGAGCAGAGCAGTGGAACTTCAGTTGTCACCTGCTTGGTTTTCATCACAGAACAGTAACACTCAGGTGGAAACCAGCGAGCATCCTGAGAACCTGCGTGGACCCAAAGGCCTCCTCTGTCCCGCCTTCCTCCTTCCCGCCACATAAGGACCCACAACCCTACACATCCAGATACCATTGCAGAAAGAAACAGTAAGATCATGGAGGCAGAAGGAGAGTGGGGACATTGCTGAAGCTTTACAGTTCGTTAAAAAGAGAATGAGTCAACTGAAGATGCCACTTCCTTTATGGGATAAGCAGCATTATATTAGACTAAGTTTAGTGGTGTTTTGTTTGCTCTCTGTGGGGCGGGGAAGGCAGAGGAGTGAGGAAGATCAGGTAATTTAATAGAAAAATTGAGAAGCCATATGTTCTGTACATAACATAGTGGAAACAAATTTGCAAACCTGTATAATATCTTCAACTCATACGAAAGGAAATATATTTGAGAAATGCGGATCACTGCTTTTTATCAAAGTTGCATGTGGGTTGTTATTTCAAGTACATTTTTTTCAGGTTCCATTATTGACCCATTAAAATAAAATTAAAGTCTAAATCATATTAGCAGCTTAACTACATAGTAATTAAAACTTCCAAACAAAACTATTTCAACATGAGGCTATTTATATACTGTTGTTATTGTTTACACGGTCCATAGTGTGTATAGAGATTGCTTATGATTCCAGGTTATAGGTATATCTATAGAAGGGTTAAGTTCTGATATATTATTTGAAATTGTCCTTTTTGGTGTCCAGTAGCCCTCACTGCAGCTCAGCTGGGCTACCCTTATGGCCCTGTCTCAGGTAATGGATGCCCCAGCAGAACCTAAGAGCAAGATTTTTTTTTTTTGTCTTCTTTATTTTCTAAATATAGACTTTAAAATCCAGGTTTTTGATTTGCAAGGGCCGGACTAAGTGAGTTCCAAATATCTAAGCCCTAAAATCTCTAGGGACAAAGTTTATGCCATAGCAATAGACTGAGAAGAACAGTGGTGCCAGGTTCCCTCCTCCCTGTGCCCCTGAGAAATAAAATTTCAAAGGACTGAGGGAGGAAATGGAGTGAGCATAGAGCTGAAATGAGGGACACAGGTATGTGGGTCCCTGCATGAGAGAGAAGAAACAGGGCCATGTGCACAGGACTGAAGTCCGCAATGAGGGACGGTCCCTTCTCTACCTGAGTTGCAACTGGCCATTGCGAGTTTTCTGGGAGCCATGTGGGAGACAAGCCCAGTGTCCCAGACTGTCAGAGGAACATCTCCACCACATCACCGGTGCTGAGGAGAAATTTTAGCATTTCTTTTCAACACTATTCAGCAAGGACTTCCTTCCCTCTCACAGCGATCAGAATTGATCTCACAGGTCACAGTAGCACGAATACCTGCTCAACCCTGTCTGAACTACTCTTCAAGAACAAACAACCCTACTTATTCAATGACTCAAGATCCTCTTCAACTCCTAAGATGGGGAATGGAGCTCTGCATACCTGTGCTTGTGTGGACTGGTTTAAATCACTTCAAGACTTCCTCTGAGCATGAAGTCATACATCCCTACAAAATGAAACGCCTTTGAGAATGGAGCTTGACAGCTTGACAAGGATATTTAATGAGCAACAAACATCATGCCTCTAATATATGTAGTAAAGAAGAAAGTGTTAAAGCAAATTTTCTTTTTAGGGAGGATTTGTTACCCATCAAAACTGTGAGTACTCGCAGTATCTCTAAGTAGATAGAGATAATGATGCTGGGAAAGTCAGGGCTTACAACCCTTTTTTTATAGCCACTGCTGAGTGCTCTCTCAATTTTAAAAAATAGAATCTGACTAGACAGTTGTCTCCTTTGGGCTGCTCTCCCTTGTTTTAGGGTTTCTCATTATAGATGACACTGTGTGTGTGTCCCTCCTGTAATCCTCAGTCCACCTCTGAAGTCATTGGCACAGAGATCTTATTCACACCTATGACTTCCCTTTGCCTGGGGCCAATCTTTGGCCTTGGGAATGTTCTTGGCAGGGAGTTAATGCCACCAGGAGTTCCTCTCAACCAATGAATAGCAAGTGTCGGTGGCTATATAGTTTGCTTGTTTTTTTTCTCCCACGGTGAAATATTTCTGCAGAATCTCTTACAGCATTCAGAGCAGAATTGAGCTGCATTTCCTATAGGAGTAGCCTACTCAGTAATAAAACTTTTATTGGAATCTCTTCTTTTTATTTCTCATTTGTTCACTTCTTCACTGTGTTCCCTGAGATCACCTCCCAATAAACTACTTATGTCCACATCCTTGCTTTAGCATCTGGTTTTGAAGGACCCCAACTAAGAAATGCACATTTCAGAGTCAATATATCTATGTTTCACAATTCCAAATAACTCCAGTTGTGAGAAAAGTGATGTGTCGATATAAATTATCCCTAACTAAAATATTGTTGTTATACCTTTACTTTACTGACTTGATATATTATGAGAAAAGAGTCTTTTTTTAGTAGCTTTGTCAGGAACTGCAATTTATGTCAACAGTGAGAACTCTGGAAAATATGAAACCTCGCAGACTAAGTACAAACCATTTGCCTGAGTATACCATTCTTTAGTGTTTATATTGTCCATACTATTTCCTGTAAACATTTGTTTTAGGTTCAGGTTCATACCTAAGCAGGGTGCCTATCATTTTCTAAAAATAGCTTTCAGAATTGTCCTCTAAATCCCTTTAGGACAATTCAAAGTTATGAAGTTCTCATCTGGATAAAGCACAAAGGAATTTGAGTTTGATTTTGTTGAGTCAGAGAGATCTGTCCTTGGGAAATGTTTGTTATGTTTAATTATGTACCTGTGCGTCTGTGTCTTTACGAAGCACTCTCTCTGTTAAAGCAATATTGATCTACTTCCCTTTCTATCTAGGCATTCTGTTTTACAGATCACTATAGACATGACAAGCATTCCAAGAAATGTAAGTCTATATAAAAATATATAGGAAAAAAACCCCCACCAATTTCTTTTTTTAAAATATTTTTGCATTTGTTTGTTGATGAATTATGAAGGATGAAAAGGGTTTGTTTTATTTTTTTAAATATCAAATGAAAGCTTACTGTATTTTTAGATCAATTTGCATAGCTCTACACCTGGGGCCAGCTTGCCCTGTTTATGATGGGCAGGTGTCTGCAGCTCCTTCTTGAATTCACCTTTGCTTATGGAGCTGAGAAGGCTCTTGTCATTCCAACCACATTCAATGCCATTTAGAGACTATAAGAGAGAATAAAAGAAGAACAAATACTGAAATTGGAAGGCAGCTGGCATAATTCAAGGTGAATCTCACATTTGGGGATAGTCTGTCTTTATAAGAAGGTAGTGTAAACAATAGCTACAATTTGTGTCAGGGGACATTCTTGAGAGCTTTCAAATTGTCTGATGGTAGAAATGGTAATGCTGCTAATAAAAGCGATTAAAGAAAAAAAATTGAGTGCCTGGGCTAAGACACTTAGCAATGTAATATGACACTATTTGCTTCTAGGTCGCTGGTTCCAATTCAGCCCAAATCAGAAGCAGCTGAATGCTGTGGTCATCTAATGTGTGCTTGGTGACCTATTTGAAATAGTGCTATGGTCTTAGTTCAGGGAAGATGAGTCTGTTGCAGCCATAAATATATCAGAGTACCAGTTATAGCCTTATAACTTGTTTTGCAATTACTAAACAAAGATCAGATAATTGCTTAGGGCTAGATTCTGTTCTGATCTTTCTTACTAAAACTTCAGCATTGCCAAAAGGGGCCTCTCAAAAGTTGAGATACAATCTTTTTCCTCAGAGACTTTGGGCCTTAATTGGTGGCTTTTGTTTTGATCCATATGGCAACTACCAGTTTCATAGTTTCCATTTTAAAGTAAAAAGAAACAAAACCCAAACCAAAATACCATTCTGTCATTTAAGTTGATATTTTAAAGGAACTTGCATTGATTAAGGATCCTCTTCTTTCTTTTCCTTACTTTTCTTTAAAACTTCTTTAAAAGCCTAGCTTGGATTTCTGAATAATTTTAGAGATGTGACCAAAAACAGCTTTCTAAAAGTGCCATCTAGAGTCCCTCTGTGCTTGGCTTAACATTCAATTTCTGTAATGAAGCATCAAGTTTGAAAGGCCTTGACTGGTGGCCACATAAATGGGTAGTAATACCAAAGGAAATCAGCTACCATTTGTGTAATACATACACACAACAGCAAGGCAGTATTTACTAAATCCTGGGCAGCAACATTTTTTTTTGTTGTTGTTAAGTAAACAATTATTTTCTCCAGCCGAAGGAGAGGAGTTTAAACTTGAAAGACGGTAAACAACTATGAAGACAATTATTTTTCAGCTATGATGAAAGTCTTTCAAATAGTAATTGAGCTTAAATATACTGTCTCTGTGTATGACATTCCAGATGAGATTTGTATTTTGAAGCTTTTGGAAGTTTATGTCATTGTAAAGTATTAAATAATAATAATAATAAACCACATGAACTTTCTGTCAGTGAGATAATTTTGCATGGAATTTTGGAATCTTTTCTTCATCATTTACTGCTAGTATGCTCTTCAGCAAGACGGTAATCTTTCTAGCCTTTATCTTCAATCCTTAATTTCTAATTCTTAACCTATGAAACTAATCATAACAGTACTAAATTTATTTGGCTTATGTAGAGAAGATGGACATAATATTTGCTTACTTCCATTGAAAAATTGATTTTAAATATATATGATATATAAACATATAAAATATATAAAACACAAACCATCTGCATATATGTATATGTACTACCTACCAATTTTCTTCATCATGTAAAATGAATTCAAGAAGCTAACTAATCTCCTTTGACCATCATGGATGGTATATAGACGTTTATAGTTTAATGTGAATTCAGAAAGTGAACTCTGCCTAAATAAAAACCAACCAAACAAAATAAATCAACGAAGAATAACAAGACCTGGATAGCAACGGAACCTACCTGCTATCATGAAAATTAACAGCTGACTCATATTTAATGCCCAAATGTATGTTGTATTATTTGAAATTTTCCCCATGCATTATGGTAGTGGTGTGTGTGTGTGTGTGTGTGTGTGTGTGTGTGTGTGTGTGTGTGTGTGTGTGTGTGTGCGTGCGTGCGTGCGTTTAAGGTAAGTCTATATAAATTGTTTCTAACTCATAGCATGAGTTCAATCTTCTTATCTAATCTGTTGGAAGCTGGGGGATCCAATTAAACATTCCTTTCATCCAGAGTCCCATAAGTAAAGGGACAGATACAAGGTGCCAAATGAAGATTTTGTTATTGACTTCATTCTTGGTAGGACAATAATTTTCAGTAATGATATATTGGAGAAGGTGGTTGCAAACTAAGGCTGAAATGGGAGTCATTTTCTCTTCCTCTTCAAATTTCCTCTTGATGCACTGGAGCTGCAAAGAAGTTTACAAGTACATGTATCAGCAAGTTTCATGGAGGATCGTGGCATTAAACAAACCAGGTCAGTTGACAAATGGAGAAGCCATGGAGCTCAGGAGAGAAAGATGGAGTCCCTGATGGTTTGGTTTTTGCTTTTGCTATCTACAAGGTATGAGACTGTGAAAAATCACTTACCATCTCTGTGCCTTGATTTTATTCTCTATAAAATGAAAATAATTTAAGATAAATTTCATAGGGTAGTTGGGAAAACTAAATGAGTTAACATGTAAAAACTTTGAACAGGAGTCACGGTCTTTACGTATAACTTAGAGACTGGCCACATGTGAGAAATGTGGGAGTGGGACCCATTCCTCTGATTTGAGGCCTCAGACACTACGATAGTACTTGGTCTGACACATATTAATAACTTCGCCACAATGCTAAAGAGTAAGTAAGGACTGGAGAGAGAAGCTGCAAATGTTCACTTCCTTACTGCTCTTCCCTGGAGTTAAGCAGAACCTTTGACCGCTACTAAAACATAAGGAATGAGAGACGATGCTGCCCTCCCCCCTCAAATAATCCTTTTATTAGCTTTCCAAAGTTCCAAGGTAAAATTATCTCCTTGGGTTTTGTAAAACACAACAACTGGGAAACAACAAAGAGTGCACTTTAGAGAATGGAGAATGGAGACTAAAAACAGATAGCTCCTGTCTGGCTCTTCCACTCTTTGCTTAAAAAATCCGAAAAGGTACCTCCGTATGGCCTCATAGGTTGAGATGTCCACTTACTTCCCAGAATAATGATGTAGGAAGTTTTTTTCAAACGATTAGAATCCACAGCCTGAATAAGGGACCCTGATGAAGTGCTACATAGCTATGTGATATTATTTTAAAATGTATGCTTTTAGAATTCACACAAGATTAAATAGATTGAGATAATAAGGACTTAAATCACTTCTTCTAGGGCTTACTGGGAAAATTAAATTCAAATAGGATTCTATAGGCAAAGGCAGAATCCTTCTGGTGATGACTGAGCTTTCACAGCCCTTTTTTATGCTTTGTCTTATTTGATTATTCCAACAGCTACGGGAATTAGGACATTGTTATCATTTTTGTTTTGTGCGTGAGAAAATTTAGCCTCAGATACTTGTGATTGCTCCTGGTCACATAGCTAGAAAGTAGAAAAGACAGGAATCAAACCACAGGGCTCCACATCCCCTCCTGCCTCACCACACTGGCACTAAACGGTTAGGATTTCATTTTCATTTTATGGGCATTAGGTTAGATGTTTTATTCTGTAAATATCTCTCAGAAATTACAGTGGAAACTAACAGAGGGTAATTCAATTCAGCACTTATTTATGTTATACCCATTATGTTCTTTGATAACGCACCCTCTTTTTATAGTTTTCAGGTACACAAAGTGAGAACACCCTACACTACATACTTACCGCTGTGAAAAAATCATTTCAATTCCTGCTATTCCCGTAGCAGGGATCTAAGTCTAAATATATTCTAAATGGAAAACTGAAACCACAAGCCTGAAACAAACAAACTAGTGAGTCAAGTAGTAGATCTTGTTCAACAGAGCTACAGGTTATTCCAGAAGTGGCTAAGCCCTTTGGAGTTTAGAAAGACGTTACTATTTTCAAGATTTTTTTTTTTTTTACACAGATTTGAAAGATTGCATAGTAGATTCACATTTTGGAGGACATTAGCTCAGATCATATACTGACTAGAATGGTGTTGAAGGATGCCCTAATGGAAAACCTATGGCTTATTGCATTTATCTCCCTAAAGTTATAAAACAGGAAGAGCCCATCTTGTTGGGCCACATTTGTGAATTCAACATTCATTGGTAAAATAGAAAAACCTTGATGAATATTTTAACTTTAGGAGCCTAAGTATTTTATAATTGGTCAGATAAATGAAACAGATAATTAATTGTAAGAATGTTTATAATGAAAATACAGGTATTACAGAAGTGGGTTATATCCATAGGTCTTCCTTTCTAACATATTTATTGTTCATTAACCTTGCATCATCTTCTTTTATACATATTATTGCAGTAGGCCTTCTAAGAGATCAACCTGTTCCAACTGATAAAAAAAGATAAACTCCTTGCCATGGCTACAAGAGTTTCAGTGATCTGGTGCTACCCTGGGAAACCAGCCTCATTGCAAGCCATACTTTATTCTTCACATAAGCACCAGCCACAGTTTTTAGCACGACAAATCTACCAAGGCTTTTCTTACCTCAGGACCTTTGTACAGGCTGAGCCTGAGACACCTTCATGAGACTGGTTCATTAACATCCTCTAGTTTCACCTCCATTGGGAAGCTTTCCCTGAGCTAGAGTGGAGGCATATACCTCCAACTGCCACCCTCAGTCCCAACAAGAAGAGAGATTTTTCATTCACATTGTGGACCTAGCTTCTACAGTACTTTATCTTGGTCATTCCTACACACTTCTTTGAAAAAACCTTTTTATTTTCAATAGATTCTAATGAAAATATTTAAACTCACTTATTAAGATCTAAAACTATAGACTCCTAGAGGAAAACATAGGGGAAGCACTGAAGGATGAAAGATGGGGCAAAGACTTTATGAATAAAACCTCAAAAGCACAGGTAATAAAAGAAAAAATAAACAAATGGAGTTATATCAAACTAAAGCACCACAAAGGAAACAATCAATGGAATGAAAAGACAACCTACAGAATGGGAGAAAATATTTGCAAACTATGTATGTGAGAAGGGATTAATATCCAGAATATAAAAGGAACTCAAACAATGTTTTTTAAAAATTGAAACATAATTGATTATACATATTTTGGGGGTGCAGTGCTGACTGTCAGAATTTGTGTACAATATGTCATGATCAAATCAATATTATTAGGATGTTCATTATTCCAAATTGTAATCATACTTTGTGTCCCTTACCCAATTTCTCCCAAAACCCCTTTTCTCCCCCCCTCAACCCTTAAAACCATAGGTCTGTTCTCTCCTTCTGAAAGTTCAACATATTATTATGTTTTTTCTTTTTTTCTTTCCTCCTTTCTTTCTTAATTACCACTTATGAGTGAGGACGTGAAGTATTTCTCTTTCTGTGCCTGGCTTATTGCACTAACATAGTTTTCTCCAAACTCATCCATGTTGCTGTGACTGGCAGAATTTCATTCTTTTTTATAGCTGAATAGTATTCCATTGTGTATACATACCACATTTTCCTTATCCAGTTGTCCATTGATGGACATTTACGTTTGTTCCAACTCTTGATTTTTGTAAATAGAGCTGCAATGAACATGGGTGTGCAGGTATCCCTTTGACATGATGATTTCCATTCCTTTGGGTATATACCAAGAAGTGAGATTGCTGGATCATATGGTAGATCTGTCTGCAGCTGTTTGAGAAAACTCCATACTGTTTTCCATAAAGGCTGTACTATTTTACAGTCTCACCAACAGTGTAGGAGCGTTTCCCTTTCTCCACATCCTCACCAGCTTTTGTTAATCTCAGTCTTTTGATAATAGCCAGTCTAAGTGGGGTGAGGTGATATCTCAATGTGATTTTTGATTTGCATTTCCCTGATGCTTAGAGATATTCAGCATTTTTCATGTGTCTGTAGAACATTTGTATATCTTCCTTTGAGAAATGCCTAATCAGCTCCTTTGCCCATTATTTAATCAGACTGTTTGTTTTTTTTAGTGTTAAGTTGTTTGAGTTCCTTGTATATTCTGGATATTCATTTCTTCCCACATGCGTAGTTTGCATACATTTTTTTTCCCATTCTGTAGGTTAGATTTTTATTCTGTTGATTGTTTCTTTTGCTGTGCAGAAGTTTATAGTTTTATATAATCTCATTTATTTTTCCTTTGTTGCTTATGTTTTTAGGGTCTTATTCATAAAGTCTTTGCCCAAAAAAAAAAAAAAAAAAAAAAAAAAGTCTTTGCCCAGTCCTACTTCCTGGAATGTTTCCCCTGTCTTCCTTTAGTAATTTTATGGTTTGGGGTCTTATATTTAAGTCTTTAATCATTTTGAGTTGATTTTGGTGTATGGTGAGAGGTTCAAGTCCAGTTTCATTCTTCTGCATATAGAAGTCCAATTTTCCCAGCACCATTTATTGGAGAGGCAGTCTTTCCCCCAATGCATGTTCTGGTTGCCTTTGTCAAAGATCAGTTGCCTGTAAGTATGCGGTTGATCCCTGGGCTTTCTAATCTGTTCCGTTGATCCAATTGTCTGTTATTATGCCAGTACCATGCTGTTTTGGAAACAATAGCTTTGTAATTTGAAGTCTGGTAATGTTACACCTCCAACCTTATTTATTTATTTATTTATTTTTGCTTAGGATAGCTTTGGCTATTTGGGGTCTTTTGTAGTTCCATATGAATGTAAAGATTGCCTTTTCTACCTCTGTGAAGAATTCCATTGGTATTTTGATGGGGATTGCATTGAATCTGTAGATTGCTTTGGGTAGAAGAGACATTTTCACAGTGTTAATTCTTCCCATCCAAGAGCATGGTATGTCTGTCCATCTTTTTTATCCTCTTTAATTTCAATACTCTGCTGTTTGGTTACCATAGCTTTGCAGTACGATGTGAAATCAGATGGTGTTATGCCTCTGGCTTTATTTTTTTGTTTTATTTTGTTATTTGGATTGCTTTGGTTATTCAGGGTCTTTTTTTGTTCATATGAATGTTAGGATTGTTTTTTTCTTTTTCTGTGATGAATATCATTGGTATTTTGATGGGGATTGCATTGAATCTGTAGATTGCTTTTGATAGTATGGACATTTTCACAATGTTGATTCTTCCAATCTAAGAACATAGAATGTCTTTCCAACTTTTTGTGTCATCTTTGATTTCTTTCAGAAATGATTTGTAGTTCTCATTGCAGAGATTTTTTACCTGCTTGGTTAAACTGATTCTTAGGTATTTTATTTTATTTTATTTTATTTGTGCTGATTTTATTTTATTATTTTTTAAGTTTATTTGTTTATTAATATTACTACTATTATTATTTTTTTACATTTTATAATATTGTCGCAGAGCAGTTGGGGAGGAGGAGGAAAGAGGAAAGGGGAAGGAAATAGGGTAGGAAAAGGAAGAAAGAGAAGGGTTGGGGTTGAGGCCTGTGGCACCCCCCTCATTCCTGTATGGGAGACCAGGGGGCTTCCAGTGGTGGCTTGGTCATTACTGGGCTGGGTGCAGATGTCAGAGAGGCGTAGCAAAAGCCCTCACTCCAGTACTGCCCTGGCTTGTGTGTCTGGGGCATTTCTTGCAGCAGCTCGGTTGTTGTAGCTGTGCTGGTTGCAGGTGACAGGGGGTATGGCTGAGGCCCCAAGTCCTCTCTATTCCCTGGCTTGGTAGCCCAGGGCATTTCTAGTCTTTCTAGGTTTTACAGGTGATCTTTGGTGATGTGAGACCTTCACTAGTTAATATCAAACTTGGTGTCTGGTCTATGGGTATTTTGGTTTTTATTCCAGTTTTGTATTGGATTATTTGCTGTTCCTACCACTTAAACTCTGCTCTGGAACTAATTTGTTGTCCTTGCTTACTTCTTAATGGGGGAACTTCCCGTAGGAAACAGCACTTGAGCTCTGTGGTTGAGCTAAATTGTTGCTTTGCTGCTGATTCCCTGGGGAAAGCTTTTTGTGCCGCTCAGGTTTTGATTGTTGACTTTATTGGTCCTTCTGGGTCTCATGAGACCTGGTACACCTGGGTTGTGTGGAAACTCTGGTCTGAGCCTGAGTCTTTTCAGCAAACTACACCCCCTGGAATTCTGTATTCCTGACCAGTCTCCTCTGAGTGGTCCTGCACTGATTGGGGAGCAGATCAGCTATCCTTGGTGTGCCCCATTGTTCTCCCGGTGGGCCTATCTACCCCACAACCCACGCTCCAAACACTTCCCATGGGGTGGGCTGTGCACCGGTCCCTTGCAGTGACTCACCGACCTCTGAGTGGCTACTTTTTTTCAGTTGTTGTGACTCATCACTCCTGTGTGGGTCCACAGTAACGCTGTTAGTAATCATGCAGGTCTGGGGGCCACCAAGGCCCTCTTCTCCCCTGCAGCCTCCAAGTAACTTCATCCAAAGGATACAGCTGTGGCTTTTGCCAGTGCATGCTCTGTGCACTCAGCAGCAACAGCCTTGAAGGAGCTGGGGCTCGAAATGGTCAGGGCCCGAAATGGTCAGAGCAGTTCTTTCTTTCTTTCAATGTGGCTTCTCCCACCTTCATGCACTCCATAGGTCTCTCCTCCATTTCCCCTGATCTCTAGTGGCCCCAGTTTGGCTGTCATTGCTTTTTAATAGTTGTAAATTCGTTGATTTGTGGTAGAGTGTGACACTGGGGACAGTCTATTGTGCCATCTTGACTGGAAGCTTGCATTTTATTTTTTTGATGAGTATTGTAAATGGGCTCACTTTTTTGATTTCTCTTTATGCTAGTTCATTATTGGAACATACAAACCTACTGATTTTTAGATGTCAATTTTGTATCCTGCAACATTGCTGAAAAGGTTTATCAGCTCTAAGAGTTTTTTGGTAGTCTTTAGGTTTTTATATATATAGGATCATGTAATCTGCAGACAGGAACAGTTTGATTTCATCACTTCCAATCTGGATGCCTTTTATGTCTTTCTCTTGCTTGATTTTTCTGGCTAGTATTTCCAATACTATGTTAAATGGGAGTGGTAAGAATGGGCATCCTTGTTTTGTTCCTGTTCTTAAAGGAAAAACTTTCAGCTTTTCCTCATTCAGGATGACATTGGCAATAGGTTTGTCATATATGGCTTTTATTGTATGAGATACTTTCCATCTATACCCAATTTCTGGAGAGCCTTTATCATAAAGGGATGTTGGTATTTGTCAAGTGCTTTTTCTGTATTTATTGAGATAATCATACAGTTTTTGTCCTTGATTTGGTTGATGTGGTGTAGTATGTTTATTGACTTGCATATGTTGAACCATCCTTGCATCCCTGGGATGAATCCCACTTGATCATGGTGTATAATTTTTTTGATGTGTTGCTATATTCTGATTACTAATATTTTGTTAGGGATTTTTACATCTATGTTCATCATACATACTGGTCTGTATTTCTCTTTTTTTTGTTGTATCTTTGCCTGGTTTTGGTATCAGGGTGATGTTGGTCTAATTGAAAGAGTTTGGGGGAATGGCCTCTGTTTCAGTTTTTTGGAGTAATTTGAAGAGAATTGGTATTAATTCCTCTTGAAAAGTTTGAGAGAATTGAGCAGTGAAGCCATCTGGTCATGGGCTTTTCTTTGCTGGGAGACTGTTGATTACTGCTTCAAACTTGTTGGTTATTATTGGTCTGCTCAGATTTTGTAATTCTCCTTGGTTCAGTCCTGGTTGTTTATATTTGTCCAGAAATTTATCCATTTCCTCCAGGCTTTCAAATTTGTTGATGTATAGTTATTCATAACAGTCTCTAATGCTTCTTCATATTTCTGTGGTATTGGTTGTAATAGGTTGTAATGTCTTCTTTTTTATTTCTGATTTTTGTTGTTTGGGGGTTCTGTCTTCTTTCCTTTTTCTTTTGTTTTGTTAAGCTAGCTAATGGTTTGTCTATTTTGTTTATTTTCTCAAAAAAATCCAACTTTTTGTTTCATTGATCTTTGTATCATTTTGGGGGGGGTCTCTACTCTATTTCATTTAGTTCTGCTCTCATCTTATTTCTTTTCTACTCTTGGGATTGGATTGTTCTAGTTTTTCTAGTTCTTGGAGGAATAACATTAGTTTGCTTATTTGAAGTCTTTCTCTTCTTTTGATGTAAGTATTTATTGTAATAAACTTCCCTCTTATTATTGCTCTTGCAGTATCCCACAGGTTTTGGTAAGATGTGTCTTTATTTTTGTTAGTTTCAAGAAATTTTTGATTTTCTGTTTAATTTCTTCTTGGACCCATAGGTTAATCAGGAGCCTATTGTTCAATTCCCATGTATTTGTATAGTTTCCAGTGTTTTGCCTGTTATTTATTTCTAGTTTTAATCCATTATGGTCTGAAAAGATACTTGAAATGATGTCAGTTTTTAAAAATTTACTGAGATTTAATTTGAGAGCAATATGTGGTCTATCCTGCAGAATGTTTCATATACTGATGAGAAGAACAAATATTCTGCAGTTGTTGGATAAAATGTTCTGTAGATATCTGCCAGGTCCAATTGGTTTAAAGTGTAGTTTAAATCATGTGTTTCTCTGATATTCCTAGATGCTCTGTCCAATATTGAGAAAGGGATGTTCAGGTCCCCTAGTGTTATTGTATTCTGGTCCCTTTCTTTAGGTCTAATAGTGTTTGCTTTGTATATCTGGGTGCTTCAGTATTGTGTGCATACATATTTATGATTATCTTCTTGCTAGATAGATCCTTTTGTAATCACATAGTGGCCCTCTTTGTCTCTTTTTATGTTTTTTGGTTTAAAGTCTATTTTATCCAATATAAGAATAGCCACTCCTGCTAGTTTTTGATTTCCATTTATGTAGGATATCTTTTTCCATCCCTTTACTATTAGTCTGTGTGTGTCTTTATAGGTGAAGTGTATCTCTGAAAGACAGCATATAGTTTAATATAGCTTTTTAATTTGATGCACCAGTCTGTGTCTTTTGAGTGGGGAGTTTAATCCATTTACCTTTAGGGTTGTTATTGAAAGGTATTGTCTTACTCCTTGCATTTTGTCACTTTTTGTTTAGATGTTTATATATCTTTTATTCCTTTCTTCCACTTTTATGATTCATCTTCAAAGTTTGTTGGTCTTTTGAGGTGGTAAGATTTAGTTTCTTTCTCTTTCTCATTTGTATTTTTGTTTTACCAGAGGATTTTGTTCTTTCTTGTGTATTCATGATAGCAATTATCATTTTTTAGATTCCAGATGTAGGACTTTCTTGAGAATTTCTTGCAGAGCTGGTTGAGTGGTGGTGAACTCCCACAGTTTTTTGTTTTTCTGGGAAATACACTATTTCTCCCTCACTTCTGAAGGATAGCCTTGCTGGGTATAGGTTCTTGACTGGCAGTATTTTTTCTTTTAGTGTTTTGAATATATCATCCCATTTTCTTCTGGTCTGTAGAGTTTCATTTGGGAAGTCTGCTGCTAGTCTGATGGGGGCTCCCTGATAGGTGACTTGATGCTTTTTTCTTGTTGCTTTTAGGATTCTCTCTTTCCCTTTTATCTTTGCCAATTTGATTATAATGTATCTTGCAGAGGATCTTTTTGGGTTGAAACTGTTTGGGGATCTTTGAGCTTCCTGGATCTGAAGGTCTGAGTCTCTCCTATACCTGGGAAGTTTTCTGTTATTATTTCATTGAATAGGTTTTCAGTGCATTTTCCTTTCTCCTCCCCTTCAGGAACACCCATGATTCAGATATATGTGTGCTTCAGGTTATCTACTAGCTCTCTTAGATTTTCTCCATTTTTAAAATACTTTTTTCCTTTTTTTTTTGTTCTCCTGGATTATTTCAAAAAGACTGTTATGGCTTGAGTTCTCAGTTGCATTTTTTATTTCGTTGAATGAATCCTTCAGTTCTAGGAGTTCTGCTACAATTTTTCAATATATTAATCTCTTTGTTAATTTCCTCATTCATATCTTGTGTTTTTTTTTTTTTCATTTCAATGTATTCTCTAATTGAGTCTTATCTCTTTAAGTTTTCTTAAGATTGTTGCTCAGAATTCCTTTTCAGTCATTTCAAGGGTTTCCTGCTCTATGGGTTCTGGTACTCGAGAATTACTGTATTCCTTTGATGGTGTCATGTTTTCTTGTTTCGTCATATTTTTAGTGTCTGTACACTGATGTCTGGTCATCTTGTAGAGCAGTGGCTTCTTCCATTGCTCTAAAGTGGGCTTTGAAGAGAAAGACTTTCTCCTTTTTTTGCAGACTCCATGGGAAACTCTCCTTGTGCCAGGTTCAGTGGTCCTGGGTGCTACTGTGGTGGTGAGTCTTCCTTGCAGTAGCAGTTGCTATGGAGATGGCTGTGGTAAACCAATTGCATGAAAGTGATACTTGCAGCACTCATTGAAGCTTCTCCCTGGGTCTCCAGTTGAGTCACATTCCTGCCTTCTGTTCAAGTGGGATGAGGGATGCCCTGGCCAAACAGTTTAACAGTAAAAAACCAAATAATCTGATTAAAAAATAGGCAAAGGAGCTGAGTAGACATTTTTCAAAAGAAGACATATAAATGGCCAACAGGTACATGAAAAACTGCTCAATGTCTCTAATCATCAGGGGAATGCCAATCAAAAACCACATTGACATATCATCTCACCCCAATTAGACTGACCAGTATTAAAAAGACTTAGAATAACATATGCTGGTGAGGTTGTGGAGAGAAGGGAACTCTCTGACACTGCTGGTGGGATTGTAAAATAGTACAGCCATTATGGAAAACATTAAGGGGTTTTCTCCAACTACTACAGATAGAACTACCATATGATCCAGCAATCCCACTTCTGGGTATATACCTAAAGGAACGGAAAACATCATGCCAAAGGCTGCACTCCCACATTCATCACAGCTGTATTTATAATAGCCAAAATATGGATCCAAACTAAATGTCCATTGACAAACAACTGGATAAGGAAAATGTGATTTAAAAAGTCAGTGATAATACCCATGATTTAACTCAGAAGTCAAAGCTTTCTCACTCATAAAATAAAAGAATGCATACGAATATTATTCAAGTACCAGACAGCTGTGAAATTTCTTGAAATATGTTAATGTCCCACTAGTTTGCATGTAAAAAAAAAAAAAAAGGCGAATTTAACAGCAATGACTCTTTCAGGCATACCCCAAAGTCTGTCATTTATACAAATTTTAGTCTTTTTCTCTATTTTTATTCTCTCCAGGTAAGTTTTAGTGTTAATATCCAAAAGTATGCTTCTAAAACATTCTGATTCTGTGGTAATTTTCTATTTTATGTTTAATCATAAAGTTTAGAGATAAGAAGGACAAAGAGGAGATGTAATAAAATTCCATCACTGTACAAGACAATTAATTGAGTCTCAGAGAAAATAAGTATTTTTCTACCTCTTTAAGTGACTTCTTGCTAAATGCAAAAACCTTTGAGTAACAAAATAGAAAGGCTACCTAAGGTGATAAGAGAACTAAGGTAATTGAAGCTTCTTTTTTCCTCTCTCAACTTCACTTATCTTCCAGAGCAGAAGTGTTAAGAATATTAAGACTGAAAGAGATTTATAAAATAACTGTATGTGGCACCCTTGAGGGTAAAAACATGTCAATCAGTGTAAAAACCTTTCAAATCAGGTGTAGTTTCTTTCTCTCCCTGTTTTATCTGCAGTTTAAGATCAAAAAATGTTTTCTAATTGTTTCTTCTTTAAAATATTATTCATTACAATGCCAAAGTCAAGACTTCATAGAACCTATATTTCTCACAACTACATGCCATGGTGAGGTTGAAATTATTTAATGTTGTGATTTTATATGTATATATGTGCACCTACACATAAATGTTTAATTCCTTTTCAATGTAAAAATTGTTTTATATCCCTAGATCAAACAAAGACCTTCCTTCCTTGAGCCATAGCATTTTTACAGTTAATGTATCGATTTATCACTGTTTCTGTCATTTCTATAAGAGAAGGCAATAGGTAAGTACATTTAGATACAGTTAACTTGGGTTTTGCCTATTTTAATATTAAGTCATTTTCTAAAATAAATTGATTTTACTTAACTCCCTCAATAAGTAGTTGAATAACCTTTTTAGGGTTTATTTCCTAAAGTGAACTACAAAAATGATCTATCTCAGTTGTCTAGTAACTGTGTTGTTAAAAAACTATGTCTTGAGTTTCCGTCAATGGGTAGGAATAATTGGTCAGACTGTTCTTTCCTGTGAAGTAGAGAAGCACAAAGCAATACACTGGTAATATTGGTGGCAGACAATTAAATTGTTTCATTTGTATCCATTTAGGATCTTGCTTATCTTTAATATCATCTGACAGCGCTTTTTGTTGTATCACCTGCTAATTGAGAGTGCTTAGAGAAAAATAAAAACTGACAAGACATCTTTTTAGTTTAATAGAGGTATTGTGTGTATGAGAAATGGAAACAGACAGAGAGGATAGAGGAAAATGAGAGACAAAGGACCCATTCAATCTTAAATTTTACATATATTTTGCATAGAATTCTAATATTTCTAATTTTTACTCTAGAAAGGGAATAAAAGCAGAATACAAATAACCTTTGGTTTCTTTCATTGATATTTTTCTCAATCTTCTATTTTAGAAAGTTGTGTATTTTTCACAGGACTTAGACTGTTTCTAGGATATGTTCTAGAAATACATACTTCCTGTCCTGTTTCTGTGTCAAATTACAGATAAAAGGGAAGAGATGTAAAAGAAAAAGATAAAATGTGAAGAAGCGAAATAAGACATTTAAAAGCATAAATTGCTATGGACTCATATTAACAGTCAAAAAATGAAAATTATTTGTACATACTTTGAAATGTTTAACCATGCTTTATTATTTTAACTCAATTTTCCTTGGGATTAAGTTGGGGTCTTATTAATAAAATAGGTCCTTTTAGAAGGTACATTAATGCTTTAAGTCAACAGTAGTATATCAATAGTAAGTAAGTATGTTATGGTAATGTTCCAAATTGTCATCTTGCTTACAGGCACGCAGATGAGAGTGGCAGAGCCCAGCTCTGATTCAGACAGTCTTGTTCCTAGTCTTCGCCCTGCATCAGAGTATGATGCTGCCTCTCATATTGCTGAAAACAGTCAACATTATAACTCTTCGGTTACATTGCCATCAATTCCTTTTGCAGGATTTATCTTCGGTTCTGCATGTGGTTGCAGTTCCAAAGTTGTCATTTCTGTATCTTAAGACACACCTTTGGACACTTAAAAGAGAGAAAAAAATCAAGCTGTATGAATGTTCAGCCATCCTGTTGCTCCCCAATCATCTATACCATGGGAGAGGGCTGTTTATTTCTAGTGACTTAACAAGAACATTAAAAATTATATTTCTATTCCTAGGAAAAATACCTCCTACAACTTCAATAATAAAGAATACATAAATGTTTGTTTTAATATAATTTAGAAAGATAGCCCCGTGAAAAATAAATCCATTGATGTTCTGCAGTAGAAAAAAGTTAACACATAAATCAATATTGAAACAAGGTGGAGAATATTAATCCCTAAGGAAATAACAACAAGAGAATATAAGTTTCCTGGAATTGATCAAATTGCCTCCTTAGACTTTTTGTTGAAAAACAATTTAAAAATAAAATGAAAAGTGGCTTGAAAGGGTAAATAATATTGTGTAGAAAGGTATTCGTAAACAGCTTGCCTTTTATAATTTCTTTATCATAGTTTTCACATCTCTTTTATTCATGAGATAATGTGTGTGGAGTGTTTGGCCCCTAGTTGAAATTCAATTGAATTAGTTTTTGCAGTTAATTATTTCATTATTTTCAGAGCCTTCTACGGTTTTTATTCAAAGTTAAGAAGCGTTTGTTTGTATTTTTGTTTGTTTGTTTTTTAAGCCATGGCTTATTTTGTCTTTTGCAAATCAGTACATTCAAAGATACTTACTGATTGTTTTATTCTGGTTGTTAGAGAAGCATAGAGACATTTTACAATATTATTATGAAACCAGTATACTTTGCCCAATGCACCAAAATATTTATTTTTCTAGCAATTTCTGGAAGCATTTCATAAGTAGCCGTTTTAAGTATTCTGAAAAAGTTATATGCACTCCTGTTATAACGTAATTTGTTATTATAAAAATTTTAATATTAAATTATAACTCTGTTATTATTCTGCTGCTCTGTATAATCTTTAAATTTTCTTTTATTTTTATTTCCAAGCCCTAGGCCAAATTTACAAACCCTGAAAATAAATTCACAGGAATGTGCATTTGAATAGTTGCTAAATTTTAGGCATACCAGCTAGGGACAAAATAATTAGATTCCTCCTTCTTATCCACTTCAGTGATTGTGAAAGCATGGGCCTTATTTTTAGTTATGATTTACCCATTTGGTAATATATATTACCTTAATTCACTAAGCCATCATTCATCTTCGTCCTGCTTACTAGCACAACGAAGTGTCTGGGATGGTGATGGGGGAGAGATGCTACTTAACAGTAGAGGGGTTTCTAGTGAGTTTGCAGGGCTTCTTTCCCACCACTTTATCTTTTTCCTTTCCTTTTTTTATTACATTTTATTTTTTAGAACATCAAAATTGAGCAGAAGAGATTTTCCACATAGACCTTGCCCCCACATGTGTAGCCTCCCTTATTACCAACATCCTTTAAAGAATGAAACGTTTGTTACAATTGATCAACCTACATTGACACATCATTATGATACAAAGTCTATAGTTTACATTAGGGTTAACTCTTGTGGTACATTCTATATATTGGACACACATATCAACTATTACTGTATCATGGAAAGTAGTTTCACTGCCTTAAGAGTGCTCTGTGCTCTATCTATTCATCTCTTTCCCCACAACCCCTGGCAACCACCTCTATATTTTTTATTGTCTATGTAGTTTTGCCTTTTCCAGAATGTCATATAGTTGGAATTATACGATATATATAGCCTTTTCAGATTGGCTTATTTCACTTAATAATATGCATTTATGCTTCCTATTTGTCTTTTCATGGCTTAATCTCATTTCTTTTTTCCTTTGTTTGGACGTAACATATTTTACTTATTCATTCACGTACTGAAGCATCTTAAGTGGTTCCGAGTTTTGGTAATTATGAACAAAGTTGCTGTTAGTATCCATGTGTAGGTTTTTGCATGGACACAAATTTTCAACTCCTTTGAGTAAATACCAAGGAGTGCAATTACTAGATTGGATGGTAAGAGCATGTTTAGTTTTGGAAGAAACTTCCAAACAGTCTTCCAAAGTGGCTGCACCATTTTCCATTTCCAGCAGCAATGAGAGCTCCTGTTACTTCACATCCTCACCAGCATTTGGTGTTGTCAGTGCTCTGGATTTTGTCTATTTTAGTAGGTGTGCAGCAGTATCTCATTGCTGTTTTGAATTCTCATTTCCCTGATAACATATAAGAAGCTGATCATGTGTTTATTTGCCGTCTGTACTTGTATTTCTACTTTGATGAGTTGTTTGTTAAGCTTTTTGGCCCATTTTTCACTCTAGTTATTTATTTTCTTATTGTTGAGTTTTAAGGATTCTTTGTATATTTAACAGTTCTTTATCAGATACGTCTTTTGCAAATACAAAGGTGCTTCAAAAAGTTCATGGAAAAAGATAATTAAAAAATAATATGAATCTTTTCGTGAACTTTTTGAAGTACCTTGCATTTTCTCCCAGTCTGTGGCTTGTCTTTTCATTCTCTCTACAGTGTCTTTTACAAAGCAGAAAATTTTAATTTTAGTAAAGTACAGCTTACTAATTCTTTCTTCCATGGATTGTTCTTTTTGTTTTACATCTAAAAAGTCATCGCCAACTTCAAGGTCATCTAGATTTTCTCTTGTGTCATCTTCTAGGAGTTTTATAGATTTTTGTTTTACATTTATGTCTGTGATCCATTTTGAATTAATTTTGAATTATTTAAAAGAGTGTAGGGTGTAATGTCTTAGAGTCAAAGGGTGAAAGGTATAAGGTGTGAGTCTAGATTCATATATACATATATACACACACATATATACCCCATTTTATACATATATTAAAATATAAATAAATATGTACAATCAATATGTTTCAATTAATATATATATGTGTATATATATGTGTGTGTGTGTATATATATATATATATATTTGCATGTAGATATCGCAATGCCTTTTGTTGCAAGGACTATCTTTTATTTTATTTTTTTATTTATTTTTAAACTGACACATATTCATTGTACATATTTATGGGGTATAGAGTTATATTTTAATACATGTATACAATGTGCAATGATCACATCAAATTACAGCTAGATAGAAAAATAAGTTCTAGTGGTGTATGGTAATGCTTGGTATCTATAATTGACAACAATTTATTGTATGTTCTTAAATGGCTAGAAGAGTTCTTAAATGTTCTTATCTTTTTTTTTTTTCCTTTTAAAGCTTTTTATGTGAAGTTTTGAGCTAGCAGCTGCATGTTTGAGCATAAATTCCTTGGTTTACAATGAAACAGCACATCCCTTAGGATAAGATTGCTTTGAAGAGGAGATGACAGAAGTCCAGTTGTTTGGCTTTGATGCAAATTACAGACCCCGTGTCTTTCAGTTCATGTCACATTTGTGAGTTAGCAGCCTACATTTTTCCCAGGATAGAGAAGAAAACTTATTTTTAACCCCAAAGAAAAATAAAAACAAAAACACTAAGCTCAGTAAATGCTATGATTTTTCCAGTAGGAGTGTGTACATGCTTTTAAATGGAACTCTATACACATTGCCAGAAAAAAACCCTTTTCTGCTACTCCAGTGAATTCTTTAAAACTTAAAACTACTAATTCTTGGTGGCATGACAATGACTAAAGAAAATGTAAATGAAGTATAAGAAAAAGCAAGGATTTGGGCTTTAGGCTTTCATTTAAGAATTGGGATGCTAATACTGATTTGGCATCATTTTCATGGGATTTAACAGATTGTATATGGCAGACATTTTTGGTGATTAGTCAAGTGAGAAGCAAAGGCCTTCAGTGGTTGGAATACCACATACATTTCCAATCCTCTTTTCCTTTTGTTTTCCCATTGTAGAGACTGGAGGCACTAAAAACTTATACTTCCAGCCTATAGCTAGATTAATCATATGATAACTTTCTGGTAAGTAAGGCATAAGCAAAAATCTGCTCAGTGGTTTCTAGGAAAGATTTTGTTTTCCTAGTAAAAGAAACAGACATTTGCTATGTTCTGAATGTTTGTGTCCCCCCGCCCCCCAAATTTATAGGTTGAAATCCTAATCCACAAAGAGATGGAATTAGGAGCTGGAGCCTTTGAGACAGAATGAGGTCATGAGGGAAGTGGCTGCATGAGTAGGATTAGTGGCATTATAAAAGACACCCCAAAGAGCTAGGTAGCACCTTCCTTCATGTGAGGACAGAGAGAAGGTGCCATCTATTTAGAAGGGAGCCCTTACCAGACACTTAATCTGCAGGTGCCTTGACATTGAACTTCCCAGCTTCTAGCACTATGAGAAATAAATGTTTGCTGTTTATAAGTCATTACTTTATGTTACAGCAACCTGAACAGACTAAGACAACAGTGCTATTTCTTCTATCCTTTTGTGCTTCAAATGGCATGTGATACTTAAAAGTTCAGGAGTCTTTATTTAAACATGAGAGAAAGGCCAAGAGAATCACAGAGGCCAAGAGATTTTCTGAGAACTTGTGTTGATATGTGCAGTGGACCTGCAGATGTGCCACCCACAATCCCCTTCAAGAAAGGGCTGGCTGCCAGCCAAAGAGAATGGGGTCAGCAGACAGCCCATACCAATCAGCTCTTCAGTGTCTAGCTCAGCTGCAGGGAGCCACCTGGCCCAAGGCCATACTCCTGCAGTGACAGAGTGGTCTGTTTCAGACCATTTCAGGCCAACACAGGACACTCTAATAGGCAATGCTCACTCTAGAGCTTTCTGCCAGGGTGACTAAGGTTTTGTTGTATGTGCATTGTAGTATTTTCTGCCCAATTCTGCTTCCTCCCACTTCTCTTCCTAGGTGCTGATTCCTACTAAACATCTTATACCCCAGCCTTTGTCTCAGCATCTCTTCCACAGAACGCACCCTGCAACAATGAAAAAAAGAAAAAAGATGATAATTACTTACCTACAAACATTTTGGTATGTGAGAAAATAATTTATCCAAAACACAGTTACTTGCAAAGTTCATAGTTGCTTGCTGCCAGATCATTCCTAGCTGTTGTAGTGAGATAATTCCAGAAGATTTTTCTTAAGGATTTTATTTAATTCTCACAGGAAACTAGCAGTATTTATGTTACCTTAGAATCTTGGAAAGAACATCAAATATCAGTTGCTCCAAAGTTCTTATTTTATTAATAAGGAATCTGAGGCCCAGAAATTTGGAGGAGACTTCCAATAGGTCCCAGGAAAAAGGCCAAGAAAGAGCTCACAGCAAACAATTTATTTAATTTTTATTCATTTTTAATATATTGCAATTTCTTCATTGCTTTCCCATATTTGAAACTGTGTTTGGAGCAGTTGTTCTCAGGTATGGTTTTCAACTAGCAGCATCAGCATCACCTGAGAAGTTGTTATAAATTAGATGTAAATTTTGGGGTTCTACAATGGGCGTATTGAGTGAGAAGTGCTTATAGGGAGGAAGCAAAACCTCATAATTTGTGTTTTTACAAGAGCTCCAGGTGATTCTGATGCATGTTAGAGTCAGAGACCAATGGCTTAGAGAAAGATCTAATGCTGATAGGAGCCAAGGAATTAAGTTCTAGTCCCAGATTACCTACAAAATGGTGATGTGATCTTGAGACTGCCACTTCCTGCACTTTAATTTACTTACTGGTTAAAAGAGAGTGTTGAGCCACATCAAAGTTTTAAAAACATTTTTAAAACAATGGAGCTGTATTAATAAGGGTTCTTCAAGGAAACCAAATAGGTTATATGTGTGTGACTATATAGAGAGAGACACAAATGTGCAAAAAAAAAAAAAAATTGTGTGTGTGTGTATGTATGTATGTATATATATATGTGTGTGTATATATATGTGTGTGTGTGTGTGTGTATATATATATATAGAAAGAGAGAGAGAGAGAGAGAGAGAGAAATGTATTTTAAAGAATTGGCTCATGTGATTGTGGAGGCTGGCAAGTCCAAACTCTGCATGGTGGGCAGGCAGGCTGGAGACCCAGGGAATATATGAAGTTGCTGCTCAAGTTCTCAGGCATTCTGAAGACAGAATTTTCTCTTACTTGGAGGATATCATTTTAAACTGGAGTAAGGAAAGGTATGAAGACACCGTCTCATCAAATAGAAAATATCAATAAAAATATAGAAATTATTAAATGAATCAAATGGAAATTCTGCATTTAAAAAATACAATAACTGAAATGAAAAAAAAAATTATTAGAGAGCTTAACAGTGGGTTCACACTGGCAGAAGAAAGAATCAGTAACCTTGAAGATTATGCAACCCCCAAAATAAAAAGAAAACAGAATAAAGAAAAATAAACAGATCTGCAGAGTAATAGCAGACACCATTAAATGCACCAACACATGTGTTATTAAAATAGCAGAAGAAAAAGAAAAAAGAGAAATGAGCAGAAAAAAGTATATGAAGAACTAATGGCTGACAACTTCAAGTTTACTGAAAGACATTAAGCTATACAGCCAAGAAGCTCAACAAACTCGCAGGAGAACAAATGAGAAAGATTATAGTAAAATTGCTGAAAGCTGAGGTCAAAGACAAAATTTTGAAAGCAGCAAGAGAAAAATGATTTGTCACATGTGATGGAACCCCAACAAGATTTACAGCAATAGAGAACAGAAGGTAGTGGATGACATATTCAAAGTGTTCAAGGAAAACATAACTGTCAATCAAGAATCATAAGCAACAAAACTATCTTCCAAAAATGGAAGCAAAATAAAGACGTTACCAGATAAACAAAAACTGAATCGGTTGTTAGCAGACCAACTTTACAACAAACACTAACAGAAGTTCTTTAGTTTGAAAGCAAGTAAATAGAGATGGAAATTGTAATCCAGAAGAAAAGCAAAGAGCACCATAATTATAAAAGGTAGTATAAATGCATATATTTCTTTTTGCTTCTCAACTGATTCAAAAAGCAAATGTAGAAAACAATATGTATATAATTATATTATTAGGCTGATACATATAGAAATGTAGTATATGTGACAATAATAGCACAAAGGAGGTGACTGGGAGCAGAGTTGTATTGAGGTAAGAAAATAATGCCAGATGGTTACTCAGACTCACAGAAACAAATGAATAGAACCAGAAATGCCAAATAGAAAGCTGAATATAGGAAATGCTAAAATATATACTTGTTCACCTTTCTTCCTCAACTTTTTTAACAGATACAAAATTATATAAAGCAATAATTTAAAAAATGTGTTGCTGAGTCTGATATGCAGGAAGAAGAAATAGAGACATATAGAAATAACTTTTCTATAACTCTGGAATTAAATTAGTATAAATCTGAGGTAGATTCTGATAAGATATATAGAATAAGCCTAGGGCAACTACTAAAAAAAACCACAAAAACAAAAGCAAAACCTTAAAAAATATAGAGAGAAATCCCTAAAGGAATTAAAATATTATTCTAGAATGAATTTGTCTATTGCAAAATAAAGCAGTAAAGAATAAATATAAGAACAAAAAAGACATAAAACAGAGGAAACAAAATGTAAACTGGCAGATGTAAATTCAACTTTATCAATAACAGTAAATATGAATGGATTAACCAATCCAAACAAAAGGCAGAGATTGTCAGACTGGATAAAAAAACAAGATGTATCTACCAAGGATGTACTTTCTATTCAATGATACAAATAGGTGAAAGTAAAAGGATGAGAAAAGATACATGTTGCAAACAGAAACCATAAGAAAGCTGGAGTGACTGTACCCAGTATCACACAAAATAGACTTTAAAAACAAAACTTCAATTACTTTTTCTAAGTCTCAGGATTTAGTAGAGGAAACAGGATACAGTAGAGGCAGAGAAACTGGTGAGAATGTTACAGTTATAAAAATCACAGTAAGTGTTGACATTAAAAAAAAAACAACAACTATGAAGTCAATATGTTAACAGCATTGGTAAAATCTACAGTTTAAAAACCTTTAAATAAACTGGAAAATGTTTAAATAAACTGGAAAATGTGTAAAAAATAGCTTATTTTAATCTTCTACCTTCATATGGCAAACTGTATCTCCATTTCCTTTGTCAGAAGAAATATGACAAAATTCATGCTCTTTACATCATTTAAGAATGACTTAAGAATGTGTGGGATTATGAATATGGTGCCTCAGAATCAGTTCCTCTCAGGTATGTAGGGAAGTAAGTATAAAAACATTTCTAAAACTTCATCAAAATTTAGATTTTTAAAAAGTAATTCTTGAAATTAATTATTATATTACACTGAACTATAAACCCCAAATGTTCAAGATTTCACATTATTATTTTTCATATTATTTGTTCAAGATTTCACATTATTTGTTCATCATTCAATTGGATCCTGTTTTAGAGGAGTTCTGACGTTAGCCACACACACAACTAACCTCTACCACCACAATGTGTGTATTAGAATAATTATTATTATTTGAGTATAACAGAATAACAAACAGAACATCATATCAGAAATGGAATTACCTTTTAATATTATTACGGAGTTTTTCCTCAAGGACTCACAAGTATATTTAGTCGCCGTATGTTTTTACTTCACAATGTCAGTGATGTCATTAAGGAATATCAATACTTTAATCAACTGTGAATGTCCTTCATATTTTACTGTTCTCTTTGCAGAGTGTTAACTATAATCAAGTATAGTTTTGCATGTAGGCCATAGCTGAAAGAAACAAAGAGAGACCTCCTTTTTGCCACACCAAATTTAGAAGCCGTACAACCTTGACACTAAAGTGAGTGAGAGAATTATCTGCAAAAGCAATTAATTAGTGTGATAAGTTGGACTCCAACTTTCTACCAATGATGCTAGGTTAAATACTTAAAGACAATGCAAACTGTCTCTTTCTTCCCCACTTTCCTTTACATTTGTACATTGTTAGGTCAAAGATTTACTCAATCATGTTCAGATGTTCTAAGATAATGTAGTTTATTTTGTGTGTTACTGCTATACATTTCCTTACAATCCCACACTTTTCAGTATAGCAGGAAAAAAACATGTAAATTTTAGTCCAGTTTGGTAAACATTAAGAATGCAGCATTTCAAATAGTCCTAATAGTTAGGTTAATTCTTAGTCTCTTTAAATAAAAATGCTCAGAATTCTACCCCTGGTTCTTTCAAAGTGTGTGGTAGGGTGATATGCAATGAAAGGAGCTGGTGGCCACATGTAAATATGGTGTCTTCCAAATAATCTTTGGATATTGTTGATGAATGTCTGGTCTGGGCTCCTTGCTGAACTCCTATCAGGGGATAAATGGGCTGGCATTTCTTTCTGAAGACTACAGCTGATACAGCTAATGGTCTGTCCTTTCTCTCCCTTGGCTTGACAGGGCCTGAGGGTCCTCTTTGGTTGATCTGGCCTCATCTAGTTCTCCCTGGTGCTGGGGAGTCTCTGTGGTCTGAAGACCATGTGGTGGCAGCTCAGGCAGTCAGCCCTTTGCTACAAGAAGACTTTGGACCTTATGTGTGACCCACTTCTAAAAGACTCCCTAGATTTTAATATTTGTTTTGTTTTAATTGCAAACTATAATGATTTATGGAAAATGTATATAAAATTTCAATAAATAGTTTAAAGTATGATTATAAAACAAGAAGCAATGCAGGCACTACTCTGATCACAAAATAGAACATTTCCAGTACTCTTGAAACCCCAGTACACCCCTACAAACCACCCCCTTCTTCCAATCCTCAGAAGTAAGCACTGTTCTGACTATAGTTAGATAATGTATTGTTTTCCTATACAGATTTATCACCTAAAGAAAGATTTATTATCTTAAGAAGTAGATATCCCTAAATAATATGATTTATAGTTTTGTTTTTCCTGCTTTGAAAATGTATACAAATAAAATTATATCAAAAGCAAAATTTGTGTCTTGCTTCTTGTACTTAATACTATATTTGCAAAATTCATTCATGTTGTTGCACAGAGCTCTAGTTTACTTTTTGTTTTTTACTAAATTGTATCCCATTGTGGGAACACATCTGACACAATTATATTGTATTCTAATGTATGAACATATCAAACTTAATTGTGAAACTTTTTCCCCCCAATTTTTGACTAATATAAATGACCCTGCTAGAAATATTCTTTGAATTATAAATGGGATGTTTTGAAACCTGTCCTCATCACAAGGGAAATGAATGGTCAGAAGCTGAACCCTGGTCCTGCCTCTGCTTAATTTGTGCTGCATTTACTTCACTGTGGATGAACCTCAGAAGCTAGTGCCCAGGATGTCTTCGAGAGGATCTCTCTAAGGTCCTAGATAGCAAGGTGGGCCTCTTGACCTTGACATTTAACTTATTTAAAGCACATAATCCTTCAGCCCTGTAACTATTTCATTTCTTGCTTCCCTTTTCTCAGTAATTCTTATGCAAATAGTACTCCTCAACCACTAGATGATGGTGGTCTTAGGACAGACTTCTACTAGGATCTTGCAGTCCACCTCCCTCCCTCCAACCTACATACACGCCCAGGACGTATGTGTCTTAGTCTAGGGTTCTATTAGAGCTCTCTGGATGTTTCTAAAGCCCCCTCTCCATGTCTCCACAGGTTATGGGTACTAGGGCATACTTCATGTTACCTGACATACTTATTTTCCCCTTCTCTCCTGTCTGCCTTCATTCCCACAATATTTCAGGATTAGAACTGCTGGCTGCAGGCTTTTGGACTTTCCTTTCTTGTAGTCTTTCCAATCCCTATGGCAGTAACATCATGCCCTGTGCTGAACTGCATTTTTCCTATACTAAGGAAAACAAAATTATGAACAAATCCTCCATTCTAAAGGAATTTAGAACCCCCACCCTCATTCTTTAACAAAGCCTGCTTTTCAAACCTATTGTCTCTCTGCAAAATCTACTCTGGCAGTGAAAGCTGAGAAATGACTTGTTCTAGCATGTATCTGTCTTTCCTCTGAAGCATCAGAACTCATTCCTAATAATGGATGAGAAATTCACATAGTCTTAAGATTTATAGAATATTGAAATTCAAGTGAAAATGGTTCAAAAAACTTTTTCTCTTTCAGTTTGATGGTGCTGGGGGTGCGACAAGGCAGAGAGGAGAGACTGGTGTGCTTTATCTTCCTACTGCTGCACCAATTCCTTTGTTGAGCTTACTAGATTTTTGCAAATTGAGATCTTCTGTCTAGAGTAACTAACTGCTGTAAATAAAGATTCCTTGTGAAGGCTATACAAATTCCATATGATTTTTCAAAAGCTTAATATATTAGAATTCAGAAATGAGAATGGTGTAAATTCATAGTATAGCTATTTTGCTATTTTCATCTATCCAATATACTCCATAAGGAACAGCATTAGTACTGGGCATGTAGAATTATGGCATCCTATAATATACTGTACAAGACTTAGGGAATTGCTTTTAAAAGGCCTTACAAATCTACAGTGATAAATAAAATATGTTCTCTTAGGAATTTTTCTCTGTTGCAAATTGTTGCAAATTAGGACAGATGGACAACTATCAAGCTTTGTAAACTTGTGAAATGTTTACTGTATCTCAAACCAAATTTTACCATAAGCCGCTGATCTGGAGTTTGGGCTAAATGGAGATGCAGGTGAGTGGAGAAAAAAGTCCAGGTGGATCTGAGATGCAACTATCAACCTGAAGTGAGGGAATGTAAGGTGGACAAAATGCCCTTCCTCATTAACCAAGCAGAGAGAGACAGTGATCTACATTATGAAAAATAGAAAACACCTGGGTTTTCTACTTTACCTAGTAGGAGGAATAAAATAGGGTATATTATATAATGGAAAAAGAACACCAAATATAATTTCTGCCTCCACAATTGTCGGGCCTTAAAAACTAACACCACCTTAAGTGACATTACAAGTGGCGCCATTATGGGCCCACAAAGGCATATTAATGTGGCAGCCTAAGACGGCACTGGGAGGAAGTAAGGTGGGGGTGTCTGCAGGAACCTTGCCTTAGCCCTTATTGGCCAAATACCTGCTTCTAGGCTTGTGACCACTGCGTGGTTGCAATAGGTAGGCATTGAGACAGGATGCATGCCCTTGACCTTTAAGCTGATTGGATTATGTTAAAACCTCCCCTCCCTATCTGCCTATAAAAGCAAGTGCTTGTGTGGTAATAAACGGAACTGCTCAACAGAACCCCTGCTGCGCCTGAGTGTCCTTTAACTGGGCTGTTTTTGGGGGGCCGGCTGTGTGCTCACCTCTCTTCACGGCTCTCTTCCCCCTTCTCCTTCCAAAGGGGACAGGAGGGAAAGAGGAATCCGGGCCATTTGCTCGCCCACCGAAAGGAACGAGGCTAGTTCGGGTCAGCCAGCGGTGGACCCGACACACAATAGATTCAGAACACAACTAATCATCGATATAATAAAAAGATAAATTAAATTGGAACATACAGTAGCATTTGAGATCACAGTCCAGGAAATATTTAATGAACACAGAGAAGTTGATAAAATAGAAGAATTATAAAATGTGTGCACCTTTGAAAAAATAATCACTATTTTGGCAATATTCTGCTCATATGTAGCAACATTGCCTTTAATAAAATAACAAGAGTTGCCAACATGGAGCAATTAGGTCAGACAAACTAGGAATTCATTACTGTAGACAGGCCCATATGTCACAAAAGCATTGCACAAGTTTTCCAAGCGAGACTCGGAAAGGGAAAGATTTATTCTGGGAAAGCTCTTGAGATAGTAAAAGGGACATTGCAGCAAAAGTTTAAATCTAAAGTGACTTTGCAGAATTCAAATCATGAAAGTGCAAAGTTGGATTAAATATTAATTAGGTGGATTTTCTCCAGTACTTATTCAATTACATAAAATAAATCAAACCAAACCTAGATGGCGTGACATCAACAGCCGCAATGTTTTGAGGTGTGCCAGGAACCAAATTACAAGGCGTTAGCCCACTGGCTCTTTCCATCCACATATGAGGATGCTTCAAAAAATTCATGGAAAAATAGAATTGAAAGATAACACAAATCTTTCTATGAACTTTTTGTAGTCCCCTAATATTAGTTCAAGCTGCTATAAACATATAAGTAGCAAATCACAGTCCTTTGGTTGTATACACATGGTCTAGATTCAAGACATTGTCCAAAATGTAGTTCCAGAATAAAAATTATAAATTAGCCTCTGTGTTTTTCTTCCTAAATATTTTCCAATACTAACATTTTAGTCCTTAAAAATCACTGTCAATTTTTATATTGATATCTTTTAATCACTAAAACATATCAAATTTGGAATATGCATTTTCACCAAAAGAATCAATAACAATAGTTCAAATTTAAATGAAACAAAAGAAATCCAGTAATCTTTCCCCTAAATTGGCCCTTACATTAAGTTCAGTTGTTCCAGACTGAGCTCTATCACAACCCTGATTTCTTATTAACTCATAAATGGAATATTTCTGTTTCCCATGTGTGGTTATTGAGATGTTTCATATTCCAAAAGGTGCTTATGTGGGGGAACATCTTTAAAGAAGAGGTTGCAAAATTACATGTCTAAGGGGACCCAAGCAAGTAATGCAATTCCAACCTGGAACTAAGAAAATAGTCCTACCACAAATATAAATAATGGGCAAAACTTAGACTCATGGTAGAGACACAAAAGGGAGTGGTGGGGACTGTGGAACACTGGAGGCCACTTGGCTGATAGTCTCAGTTGTTGTCATACTGTAATATGATTTAGATCCTGATTTTATGTAAAATTTCACATTTTATTCGTTGCAATTAATTCAAGCACCGAAACACAAAGAACAAATAAAAGCAAATACATTGGGCCAAACGAAAGTATTTTAGGATTGAATTCAATATGCCAACAGAAAGGTTGAGACTTCTGTTCTATGGGCATAGGGAATACTTTATCTCCTTTTATAAAAAAATATATTGTTGTTATTTTTACTCTAAAAATGTGGTTATCAAATTTTCACTTGTATCGGTCACCTGGAAAGGGTTGTCAGATAAAATAATGTATGAAATTTGAATTTTAGATAAGTAGCTTTTTTTTTTTTTTTTTTTTTTTAGCATAAATATGTCCTAAATATTGCAAGGGATGTATTTATACTAAAAAAATTATTCACTGTTTATCTGAGATTCAAATTTGACTGTGTCCTGTCATTTTGTTTGCTAAATTTGACAACTCTACACCTGGAAGTCTTGTTAAAATAGAGATTGCTGGCCCCACACTAAGAATTTCTGATTCAAGAGGACTGGAGTGGGTCCCAATAATTTGCAATTCTAACAATTTTCTAGGGAATGTTGGTGCTGCTGGTTCCTGGAACATACTTTGAGAACTACAGCCCTAAACTAAACTATTATTGGGAAAGTTTTTTGGTTTTTTGTGTTTGTGAACTTAAAGTTGTTTTCATCTTCCCTTTTAATCAAGTGTTTGCTCACTATTTTAAATATGTAGAGATTCTCTGATTTTCCTAGTAACTCCGAGTAGTCTTAAATATATATTCAGGGTTCCATCTTACTTTAGCCTCAGAAAGATCACCTTCCCTCTCCTGATTCCAGCATTATCTGCTAGGATCTTTGTTCAATATCTTTGTTTCCTAGGAATTTTAATACTTGACTGTAAAGTTTTAGTGGCTGAATCTAGCCTGAAAAGAGAATGAGCTCCTTGAGACACTCAGGCACCTGCTTTCCCTGCACCATCGTCTTTTCTCCTAATAAAATGTAAATAAGATATGCTAGCTTTATTTAAAGAGTGCTAATACCCTTACATATATGAATCATGACTTTATTAATTTGGCTATGCCATAAATCAAACATTTTCAGAATATTATTAAAATTCCATTGTTAACATTCAACTTGCAAACTACATATTTCTGGTATCTTTCTAAATATGTACATGCTTTGTTGTAAACTGCCTTGATTTTGGCAACCTCACACCTCATTCTAAACAGGTGTTTTTGCAGGCGCCCACTCTGCTTGAGGCCATTTTTTAGTCCTTGGTAGGAGGGCAGAAGGATATTTAGGCTATTTTTCCTCTGAAAGCCTACATTGTCATCACCATTGCACTCCTGTCGCTTTGTTGCTAGTTGTCCATGACTTTTTACTATACCTCTTGCCTAGATCCCAGCCCCTAGGTAGGATCTGGACTGTATTCTGTACTCTTCGTCCTGACCCCCTGCCTTGGTCTCTGAGTCTTTGCTCCTGTTTCCTGGTTGATGGAGTTTGGATGTGTTGTCCCCTCCAAAACTCATGTGGAAATTTGATCTCCAATGTGGCAGTGTTGGAAACTGATTGAGTTATGGGAGCGGATCCCTCATGAATGGATTAATGCTCTCCCTGGGGGTAGGGGGATTAATGAGTGAGTTCTCGCTCTTTTAGTTCCCGTGAGAGCTTGTTGCTTAAAAAGATCCTGGCACCTTCTCTCTCTCTTGCTTCCTCTCACCATGTGATCTGCTTGTACCCGCTGGCTGCCTGCCACTTTCCGCCATGAGCAGAAGCAGCCTGAGGCCCGTGCCAAATGCAACTGTCCCAGAATCTTAAGCCAAGTAAACCTCTTTTCCTTATGAGTTACCCAGTCTCAGGTATTCTGTTATAGCAACACAAAACAGACTAAAACACTGGTCCTTGCAATCATCTGTCTGCTCTCTCGCCTGTGCCAATCCCCACAGCTGGAGTCATTTAGCCACCACCTGCAGCACATCTCAGGTTTTCACCACACAGCCCAGAACCAAAGTACTGTCTCTGAGGCTGCAGATTCACAACCTGTTGCCAAGTGCAACATCCCACCTCCACCTGTGTGCAGAACTTCTGGATTGTGTAGCCCGTGAGATGGCTCTGTTATGCTCTATCAACTCGCATGACAAAGATCTGTCAAAAGATCACCTATTTTTCTGGGCAGCTTCTTAGTGATTGCCACTGTATGCTCCTGATAATGTTCTCTGCTGCCTTGGTTTTCTCTTATTCTGTTGTTGCTTCCCCCCAAACAGAAAGATGCTCTTTGTGGTATGGGTCCTCCACACAGGGCTCCTAAAGGGATAACACATTTAATAGTGAAAAAGTAAACTGTTTCCACTCAGTGTACACACTATTTAAAAACAGTAAATGAGAAATGACTAACCATAACACAATTTGACATATTCAGTTATATAGCTGTGAATGAAATACAGCTAATCTCTGTGGTGGGGCCACAGAAAGTAGATTTTTGAGTCCAGCCTAGAGGAGAATCTATCCCTGTAAAATTTTTAAGAAAGGTCACTAACAAGCAAAAAAAGCAAACTTTAGACCCACATAAATAATTTTTGAACTTATAATAAAGATCCTGGTAGATAGCAGCAATAATTAAATTACTCACTCAGAATACTTGTGCCATAAGTGTCAGGCACATAGAAAACCCTGGAGAAGAGATACTGTAATGACTTACTCATTCAGTCATTCATTGACCTAACTAATTTCCATTTATCACAGTTCAGCCCAAACAACAAAGTTGCTCTATCTTGGGAAGATGTAAGGAGCCCCAGAAAGTATTCTAATGGCTCAGCACAACTTCATGCTGACAGTTACAAACAATACACATATGCAGTTTCATGCCACATTTGAGTTCTCAGTGTATCTGGAATTATTTTGCTTACTACCAATCATTTCGACTTCATATCCCCATCATAGTTCTTTTATGCCATTTTTTTGTTTCCTCCCAACTAGTTTCTTAGCTCTTGACCATGAAATCCATGAGTGGTTTATTCTTCTGCCTTCTGTACCTAGCATAATGCCTGAACATGTGATGGATACTCAATAGATGATAAATAAATGATTTGACCTTAATTCCAATACTAAAAATTTTTCATTCTTCCTCATGACCACGGGTCTTTCTTGTCAATTTAATGGACAGCTGAATTCTTATGAGTCCTGTGCAGGGGTCCCTGTAAAACATCCCAGTTCCCCTTTGTCTCAGAGAGTTTTGAATTCTAGCCTTCAAAACCTCATGAAACTTCTACTGCAACACTTGATTTACTACTACAGCCCTTTGTGTACATGAATGTATTCACGTGGGAGTGTCACCGAGGCACTAGCCTCAGTTGAATCCCCATTGTGTGCCAGTCACTCGCAGGTACTATATTAGTTTGCTAGGGCTGCCATAACAAAGTACCACAAACTGGGTGGTTTAAACAACAAATACTTAAGTCTCACAGTTCTGGAAGACAGAGTGCAAGATCAAGGTATCTCACGATTGGTTCCTTTGGAGGGTGGTTAGAGAAACTCTATTCTATTCTTGTCTCCTAGCTTCAGATAGTTTGCTGGAGACTTTGGTATTGCTTGGCTTCTAGATGATAAAGGCCCTCTCTGCCTTCATCTGTCTTTATGTAAGGACCCCAGTTATATTGCGTTGGCCTCCAGAATGACCTTATCCTAACTAATTGCAACTTCAATGAACCTATTTCCAAATAAGATCACATTTTGAGGTTCCGGGAGTTAGGACTCCAATATATGAATTTTGAAGGGACACGATTCAACCCATAATGTATATACTTTATCTTATTTAATCCTCTTAACAGTTCTGTGAGGTAAGTATATTTATCTCCACTAGATGAAAACCATCTCTTGGTCCTGTTATCCAGAATTTTCAGGCAACATTTCATGCCTGTGTTTGGACAATGTATTTTCTCCCATTCACAGAGCATCATAAAATCAGCTTCTCAACAGAGCTCCTCTCCGACTGGGAGCTTTAGCTATGAACTCTTGAGGTTATATTTTTATTTGTTGTTTCTTGGTATTCTGGGCTTTACAGTTGCTTTGTGGACAACAGTGTGGGCAATTGGGTGAAGAGATAAGGGAGATATAATAATTCTTTACTAGGAAATCATACCAGCTGACTTCAACCTTTATTTCTGAAATTACTTTCTCTTGTTTGAGGGCCTATTTTATTTTTTGTAAAGCCAATTTCAAACCGTTTAGGTATTTTACAAGGAAAATAATTATTTACCATATATGTGAAGAAAAAGAAAAATAACTGATCGGTTTTTATTTTGATGTATATGTGTTATTGCTTTTGAATATCCTTTTCACAAGGTCAGATTTAATGATGAATTTACTCAAGCAGCATTTGTTAGAGAACATAGAAAACACTATTGTCCTTATGATAATGATAATCTTTTGAAAATAAATTATTTTTACAGAAAGTTCTCCTTCAATTTTACTTTGCTTCATTATTTAATATGTAGAATATATGAAACCAATATATAGTAGGCAAAGACCCAGTGAGGCAGTGTTTTATTACCAAGTAAGAGATTTCATCTCTAGCTGCTCAGGTTAATAACTGTAGTATAGAGAGAAGAAACAAAATTGGGAAAATGCATTCTATACCAAGAAATGTTCCCCATGGACTACTCTAGAAGATTTCTGCTCACAGATAAGAGTAATTGTAATTCCTTCCAACACAGAAGCAAAGATTACTAGCACAGCACATTCACATACAAAGTCAGTAATACTAGAATCCCTGAAGAGTTTAATCACCATAAATCTGTGTGACAGAATTTAGGAATAGGAATATCACAGGCTAGAACAAGTCTATATGGTTAAGGAATAAATAATGAGCTACAATGGAAAAAACTGCAAACAAACGGACAATCATAACTAAGGGTGATCATTGCAACACAGAGTGATAATAAGTTCCTAAGAGTTGTCCCAGCTCCCAGCAACAGACACATGTATGAAAATAAAATAAGGAGAGAATGAGAACAGAGACACCACCTGACTCACCCATGGCTGAAGGTAGACCCAAAGGATGAGGAAATAATAACAAACCAAAACCATAGTGTCTCTTATTTGTAATTTGAGGTATATGTTGTTTATTCCACAATTTGGTTTTAGATTTTTCTTCAACTAACCTTTTTGTTGTTTTCTCACAAGTCCAAATGAGAAGTCCTCCTTTATTGTTAAAGAGAGGTATTTAAGCTAGACAGCAATAAACTCTTCTGATAATTTCCCAAGTGAGGATAGGCTTCTAAAATTACTCCTTACAGAATTATTTGCAAATTATACCATTTTCATGTTTAAATGATATCCCCATGATTTCTCTTTTCTCATATTTAATTTATTTCTTTTTTAACCTTACACTTAGATTTCGACAATAGCCATTTAGCTAGGCTTCTGAGGTTTTTTTGTCATTGTTGTTGTTTTGTATCATTCTTAATCTATTTCTATTTCATACAGTATGATGTGTTGTAACTAAGTGCAGGAGCTAGGAAATTCTTGTAGGGGTAGAAGTAAAATAATGTTTATAGGGTTAGAGGTAAAATGCTAAAGCCAAAGTAGCAGTTACACATTTGGGTATCATGGAAAATTTGAACAGTGTCTTTTGTCTTTTGAAATCTGAGAGCAATGAGGTCCTAACAACAATCGGTGTGGTCACCCCCGTGCAGGGATCTGCACCATTCCCTGTCGGCCATTGCCATCCCCTAGCTCACATGCCTTTCTTTACTGATCCGCACACTCTATTGATACTCACTGAGCACCTGCTATGTGCCAGGTACTGGGCATAGCATGATGACTAGCACGTACGGAGTCCCTCCCCTACTCTCATAGACTTTATAAAGAGAGGTAAATAGGAAACCATAATCTATTTTTATAGTATGCTTAGTTTTTTCAATAAATGCTATAATGGGGATTTACACATTATTAAGAGATTGTATGTTCAGGGTACCTAATTCAGATTTAGGACATTTCAGAATAGTGGTATCCACATTGAAACCCAAAGTATAGTTTGGAGATACTCAAGACAGGGGGACAAGGAGAGCAAAAAGGTGACTTGTGTGGCCGTACTGAACAGGGGTTATAGGTTACAAAACGACAGAGAGGCAGGAGAGAGTGCACTGAGGATCTGAAATGGAGTCAGTGTGTGTATGTGTGTGTGCATGTGTGTGTGTGTTGTGTGTATGCTTGTATACATATGCGTGTGTGTATATGTATGTGTGTGTGCGTGTGCGTGTGTGTTTGTGTGTGAATGCCAGAGTGTGGGAGGGAGCAGTGCCAGGGCTGAGGCTAGACAGGTAAGCAAAGGCTGGAATATGAAGTTCTGGCCAAATTCATTCCCTAACCTTCTGTGTTCTGAAAAGTACATCACTCAGTCTCCCCATCGGCTGGCTTTCAGTTAAGTTCAGTGATGAGGGCACTAGACTGAGACTGCAGGGCAGGACAGGAGAAGCCAAAGTGTTTTTGCTTCCCTTTCCCTGCAGAGCTTGCATCTTTTCTATGATTCCAGCTCTCACCAGACCTTCCCCACCCATGGTCCCTGCTTCTAGCAGTCGATTTCCTGCAATAGTTCCAGGAATCCCTGACTCTGTGTTCTGGTGACATCATTGACGTCTCTCTGTTCACACCAAACTATAATGATAGTGGCTTCCTACTATTGTCCCAACTTGTGATTGCTCAGCATCTCTTGTGTTTCTTTTCATTTCTTTCAGCCTCTTTGTAACCATTTGCTGTATTTACTTTCCTTCTTTGAATTTGTGTGGCGTCTGTTTTCCTAACTGCCATCTGACTGATAAAAGGATCTCACAGGCTGTATTATATAGAATTGGATTTTTTTTTCTGGAAGCAATGGTGGAAAATAAAAGATTTTAAATTGAGGATGTGGCTTTGTTATGTATTTAATGCAGACTGATCACATTGACAAAAACTTGGAGTATAAGTAGAGGTGCAAGACTAGCAACAGGAGGAGTAGTTAGGAGAACGGCTGGGCTATGATACCTGCAGTGGGCCTGGAGACCCATGGGTGGATTCCAACCACAGAAGAGCATAAACTCTAGTCATGTTCAATTCAATGAGGTGTAAGAAAGAAAGGGGATTTGGGAGTGATTCCCAAGTTTTCCACATGAACATCTGGTTGAATGGTAATGCTATTCACCATGATGGAAAATGCAAGAGGAGCAGGCAGCAGGAGAGTGAGTGATGAATTCAGTGTTGGGATGCTGAGTTCTTTGTGTTTAAGGCATATCAGAGTGGAGCTGTTCAGTACTCCTAGGTATGCCAGGCTGGTGCTCAAGAGAGAAGTGTGCACCGGAGAGACAGATGTGGAGTCATCACCATGAAAAGTGTCATCAAAACCATGAATGTGGACAATGCTGCTTTGGAAATTCAAAGCAGTAGTTCTTAGACTTGGTCAAGTCACAAAGTTTTTGGACAACTTCCCCGGATTAATGCATATAAGCACATAGTAAATCTGTTGTAAAAGATGACAGTAAGCTAGTAGGCGAACCTTTGAACACCAGCATTTAAAGGTTGGGCTGAGAAGGTTCAGTCATTTCTCTGTTTGCTTCATAAGTGAATGTAAATTTCTAGCCCATGTATAACTGTCCATCTCTCTAACTCTTGGGTTTTGTTTGCTGAAGTTTCTGCTTATGGCCTAACACAGAGATGACTACCAGGCTTCTTAAAGTACACAGTGACTCAGTACACAGGTGTCCTGGCCATACTACTTTTTCCAGGACACTATCCTCCATCTCCACCCCTTGCTTCTAGGTGTCTCCTGTGACCAGTTCTCATCAATGAAAAGCCAGTGGAAATGATGGGAACCACTCCTGGCCAAGAGTTTTGACACACTCTATGGTTTCTCTGGTCTCTTATCCCTCCTGCTGGCCAATACCAATGGTAATCATCATTTTGGGGACAGCAGAGCCACAAAGTGAGAGTCCCACTCTCAGAACCAGTGTGTGCAGACAGCTTCCCACTGACTAGGAATACCCACTTTGGATGGTCACAGGAATGAGAAATAAACTTCTGTTAGTTGAGACATATTTTTGCTTTTATCTTTTCAGAGCTTCAGCCTATATCAGCTAATACACTGCATTATCTGAGTTTCTTTTAAATTCTGCTTCATTCCAACTAGTCTCACTCTGTGTATGTTCTATCTAACACTTCTCAAGGGAGAAGGTCCAACTGACTTTGTAAGTGACCATCTGATAAAGTACTTCATTCTGGGAAAGATTTTCCTGCCAATCACCTGGTCCCTCTTGTGTTCAGCTATGGGTGTCTGCTTCAAGGTTAGGCACAGATTCTTGGAATTGATTCTGGCTATGATAACAGGGTCAAATGGTACTATACATGAGCTGTGTGTGCGAGCCACTCTTTCTGACCGCTTTGTTCAGAAGAAAGGTAAATATTTGCCCCAGTTTTAGGGGTAGAGCTGCAATTTATGTCCATTCTTTCAGTATAATCACTAAGATTGTCCCCTTCTACTCTCAAAAGTATACCAATTTAGAATATAAATTACATGATCACCATATTCGAAAAGGCTCACAGACATTTCTCCAGTGCTAAAAAAGAGTCCTATTTGGAAACTCCATTGTTAAGTACAATACTGATGCTCAAATACCTCACAATTAAACTACTCAACTATTTCCTGCACTTAATCCCATCATCTATCCAACCTCATTTTTTTATGATGTCAAATAGATTCCCTCCTTGCCATCTAGCAAGTCACCTTACTCTATTATATGAACACTGGATATTTACCTGTTCACCTTCTATCTCCCTTTTCAGATAATGTCCCCACTTCCTTGGGCAACCACTTAGCGGTATGTTAGGTCAGATGGTGCTGCCTCCACCCTCAGCTCCAGGGTCGAGCATGTGGTTTAGGCAATGCTGGTCAGAGGCTCAACATATTTCCTTAGTCTTTTAGATCTACTGAGATTGGGCCTACGACCTGAACAGCATCAGTCGTAGCTACCCCTGAGACTTTCATTAGCATAATAGAGAAGGGATTATTCCCTATTCTTGAGAGAGAGAGAGAGAGAGAGAGAGAGAGAGAGAGAGAGAGAGATTGATTAATTGATTTCTGGCAATCATGTCTAAATATGAACCCTAATTCCAGACTACCCACAAAGAGTTTCAGTATTGAGCTAATAAATTAATTCACTTGCAACTTAAAGGAATCATTATATATGTCTCTAACTTGCTCCTTTGCTCATGCCGTTTCCTCAAACCAAAACGTTCCATTTCACTTTTCTCCCCAGTCCAGCTTCATTACATTGGGATTAGGCAAAGGCACTCATTTATCTTCAGAGTTCCTTTTCTGACTAACTTCATCCCACTGTAATCAGTCACTTTCTCTGAAACTATTAGCCTTTACATACAGGTTGAAGCTGAGAAGCAACAGACGTTTGTTATTCCATGGTATCCAGTAGCACTGCCATTAAGCATTCCATTGTGCATAGCAGCCTTTTTAAGTAGATTTCAACAACTGACTAGTAAGCATACTGCTGTTAGGTATCAGAACTCTTTCATTTGAATATGACAAAATCTCAAGTTTACCAAGTTAAGTAAGGAAGAATCCATTGGTTTATGCAACTGGGAAATGTTGGTAGAGATTTCAGTGAGGGCTGGAACTAGGGGTTCTTACCAGAGCTTGTTCTCTTTTTTCCCATCTCTCAGATCTCCTTGCCTCTGTGTGTCTGCTTAGTGCTGCAAATAGACTCTATATGTAGGGCAGAATATGGCTGTGGCCATCCTTTCAATTTAACAGTCCTAACTGTTAAATACAATATTTCAAGCTAATTGCCATATACGAGTCCTGGGGAAGACTCTGATTGACCATTTTTGAGTTTGGGTACATCCCTAAAACAGTCACTGAGGCAAGGTGTATGGAGTTCTCTCATTGGCAAGGCCTTTGCTAGCCCATATGGCTCTAGAGCCCTTGTACAAATGAGCAAATGATTTCCCCACTAGGTAGATGAAGCCCTGCAGGTGAACAGCTTGGCAAGCAGATGGAGCCTTTACGAGAATCAGAAAAAGGTGACCTTTCTTCAGGCATATACACCCCATGCCAAGGTACACAGCTTGGGGAGAGAAGCATGGCTGGATTTCAGGCCCTACTTCTTCCCCTAGCCAGACACCCTTGAGCCCAACAAACTGCCCACTCACTGGCCATGTGGATCACATGATCACCTTTTGTTGGAGTCAGGTAATGAGGTGGGGGTGAGATACAAGCAAAAGAAGCCACTATGACTGCAGACCCCAGATTCAGACGTAAATGGAGATGGACTCCCAAAAGGAAAGAAACAAGGAAGACAAATGATATATGCTCACGTTGCCATACCACTGAGATGTACTTTTCCCAATTATATGAAAAGTCTTAAATTCACAGTAGAAATTAGAACATTGATTTTACCTAACAGCTAAATAAAATATAATGTGGAACTATTTTTTTAAAAGTAGAATATGTAGATAGGCTACTTTTTCCTCTATCTTTAAGTAAAATTAACTTGCTTAGTTTACAAATAAAATAATCTTGACTTCTTTCATTTTTTAGTTATATTGTGAGAAACTAAATGCAGTGTGACAAAATAGCCCATTCCTGCTCCTTGCATTATTTTCCTGCTTTGATATAGCCTCAGTGTAAAGGCTGCTGCTAAATTACCATTTAAAGGACAGTTTCTAATATTCTCTCAGCGAGACTTCAGCCTCTCAGCTTAACTCATCTATGTTGAAGTCTGGCCCTTTCAAAAAGTCCCTTGTTGTGACAGCTATAATCTTCTACATTAAAATTACAATAATAATAAAATAAAATATGTGGCTAATTATAATGTCCCCCATCACATTTATATGACTTTCACGTGTCAAGCAAAATGATGTTAACTGAATGGTCAAGTTTACTCCCGTGGAGAGTCTGTTGCCTTCCTTTTGTTTCACTGTCTACTTTATTTTGTTTTTCTTCTTTTCTATTGAATATGTCATTATCCATCACCTCTTTCCTCTCTATTGTTCTTTCAGTGGCAAAGCTTTTCTCAGAGGGTTTTGTGTTTTCTATTATTATGTTTTATAGTTTTCTTGATTTTTAAAATGAATATGTATACCATGGAAAAATATCTTTCTACGTTATTCTAAAATAGCTACGCATTGCTTTCCTCAGAAAACCATTTTACACCTTTTTTCAAATTGGAATATTTGCTATTTTCTACCATACTTCTATTGTTTCCATTATGTATTTTTTTTATACTGTCTCCAGATCATGTCTTCTAGTTCTTTTATGATTACCTAACCTCTGGAATGAAGGTACATATATAACACAAACTCAGTAAATATTAAATAAATTATATATTGATTCCATAAATTAAAGTCATCTCAAAGGTTCATTGCATGTTCATCAAAATCATGTGATCTTTCTCCATTCTCAAAGAAGAGATCCTAGACAGAAACCAATCCTTCCACTCTTTAGAAAATGTGAATAAAATAAAAGAAAAAATATAAATAAAGAGTGTGGTAAAATAGACAAAATTTTGTATCCACAATGTGTGGACTGCAAAAGAAGATACTTTAGTTTGAATATCTATAAAGCCAATTTTCCTGATTCATTTCTGATATTTCATGATATGCTAACTATCGTGAATTGTAATGCAGAGTAGGAGTATTAGGTTTAGGGTTAAGACTGATGCAAAATTAACCAATTAAGTATCTTTTGTCAGGAGAGCAAAAGAGCACTGGCAAACTCTTGGAGGGACATTAACGAAATGAGGGAAAATACTCTGAAAGGGGTAAAGGGTATAAGACCAAACTAGCTGCCTAAAATATTTCTCAGAGCCAAGAATAAACATAATGCTGAAATGACTATAAAGTAGAAAATTGTACCTTTCCAATTATCTGCCTACCATTGTGAGAAGTATGGTTTGGGGACAAAAAAGGAGCATTGAGCAATGCCCACTATTCATATATGGAAGGTTTTTCATCCTAACCTCAATTCTGTATGTAAAATAAACTTTTTAAAAAAGTTTTACTAAGAATATTTTATGATCTGTTTAAGAATCCTTAGAACATATACTCTTAGTTCTTTTCTATCTTAGTTAAATATATATTCCACTCAGTTACTTACCATTTGGAATATGGTTTTATAAACTCTTTTTGTGGGGCTGGCACATGTGTGTGTTCAAGTATTAACCATGTCTATTGTGATGCTCTTTTACTTGTTTGTCTCTCTTTTAACTATATTTCCAAAATAGGAGCAACTAATTTATTCAGATGATCTATTTTAAACCTATGATCTTTCCTAACCTATGGCATTTTGTAAAAATTGCTTATAATATTTTGTTGAGCATAATATTAAAATTACAAATTAAGTTTCCAAACTTGATCAATCTCTTGGTTGTAAGGTAAAGAAACCCTAACTCCAAGTACATTAGAAACAATAGAATTTATCAGTTTAAAAAAACAAGGAATAATAGAACAAGCCATGTGTGAGAAGGTCAGGAGTAGTAGCGGGACCACAAAAATAATTAGAGCGGAGTCTCAGCTGTCCCTGTAACTGTTGGAATAGTTTTCTCTAGAAGGTAAAAAAAACATAATCAAATATATTTCCTGTTTTTTATATGGTAAGAGTTTAGTTAAACTGATTTTTCCCTGATTTGATATAAATTACCAGCAGAAAACTCTGACTGGCCTGATATGGGTCAGTGACCCACCCTGAGCAAAAGTGACTAAAGAACAGAGTCACATAAGATCATAGTTGTGACCAGGAAAGGTGCAATTCCAGGAAGAATGAGGCTGCTGCTCCTGGACGAACTGAAGCACTGCACTAAAAATTATAATTAGAGATGGATGAACACTGATTTTAAAATACTTGGAATTGGATCTATAAGACACTGAAAATATGAATAGTTTTAAGTGTCTTTTGTATTGATATCCCATATAGATACCTTGTTTCACGTATATTAAACAGGATTCTGAGAGACAGTGAGTTGCAAGATAGACCAACTGCATTAGTCAAATGAATCATCCAAGAACTAAATTCCCTACCTTCATCTGTTAGGGTTATAGCCAAAAATAAGAGGGGAGTAGGGAAGGAGAATTGGAAAAGAAACATTCCTGGAGATTGTACTGTCATGTCCCACTCAATGACAAAAAGAAGGGTGGGAGAAATAACCGGATAAAATATAGGACTTTCTGCTAAATTTGAAATTTAGCTAAATAATGAATAACTTTTATATAAATTTGTCCAAAACATTGTTTGTTTTTTATTTGAAATCAAATTTTAACTTGTTGTCTATTACTTTATTTGCTAAATCTGGCCAACCTAAGTATGGAGGGACTCTCCTTCCTAATCCTCAGTCTAATAAGAGGGGCCCTAAAAGGATCACCCAGACAGTATGACCACTTTGGGGACTTAGAAAATATGCCTGACACAGGCTGACAGAGCCCCAGTGAACTTAGAGGTAGAATGATGGCCTGTCTCTTTTCAGAAGAAGAAAAGATCCTGAGCATTGACCATGACAAAAACATGGGCCACATAGAAGTGATTGCCAGAATGGAGCCTTCTCAATTCCCACCTAAGAGGGCAGGAATATGTGGGACTGTGTGGGGATGGACCACTGGAAAGCCAGGGGCTGGGGCAGGACATAGAATGTGGTCCACATCACAGTTAACATTGCTCAGAGGGTTCCACAAAAGTGACGATGAGACCAAGATCTGAATTTTACCCTATGCCAAGCCCAAACTGTGTAAAGATGTCTTACCACAATGCCTATAAATGCAAATTTTCTTTATTCCACTTTCTCCAAAATTCAACCCAAGAAGGGCTAGAAGTATGGAATGGTATGATCAGCAGAATAAGAAAAAAACTTAAACATACCCCATGACACAAAAAAGTGGCAGCCTATTTGCTCCTTAGCCATACTGGACGATGAGGAATGGGATGGGTGGGGGCTGCGGGGAGAAGTGGCAAGGAGTTTTCTTTTCAATGAATCATGAAGATTTAAGCTACTGTACTGAGCAATTCTAATTACAAAATCCAAAGGAGTTTTGTAGAGTAAAGTCATTACAGAAATTTTTTAAAATGAAAACAAGAAAAAGTATCTATGAATATATTTTGAAAGGACCATGAGCGATAGTACATAAAATTGTGTTGATTATATTTCTTTGGTCGTGTTCATTCAACCCACGAGTTGTGTGTGTGTGTTTATCATTTTTTTAGCATTCAATTGTAAAAGTCTATGAAGGATTCAAGTTTTAAAATTACGTGAGGATTTGACTTTTTTGGTAACTCATTACATCAAAATAATCATTTTATATAAAAATTATGATTTTCTTTTTTATTTTTATAATACAACTTTAATCGGTATCATTTTTATCTTGAGTGAATTTTAATAAAGAATGTTAAATACTGTTCTGTTGGGGAAACGGCTATAGATTTTGTTTTTCCTGATAGTGGCTAGAAAATATATTTCAATTAGACTAGGAACTAATGACACCATAATCAAAGGTACGCTGTGTATAAAATAAATTGTGTGCTCTTTCTAACAATAGTTCTTCCTCTATTGCTTAAGGAATAAGTTTTCCAATGGCAGACTCTCTTTAGAAGACATTTTTGGTAAACTCTTACTGACATATGTATTTCTCTATTCTCCATCTCTTTCCTCTGCTTCGCAGTGCTAATAAAGTCAGCTGATCTCGGGCTGGATACACAGTTCAAAAATACACTAAGAAAAATGGGTTGTTTTAGGACTGCAGAAGGGGCACTTTTTTATATAGAACATTTAGTAGTCCAGTTGAACATGCAGGCTCAGAAAGCATCAATTCAATGGAATTTGAATCCATCATAAGGCTTCATATTATTTCGCTTTTTTAGACAAATTAGTGCCATTTTGCAAAGAAACTACACGTAAATGAGAAAACATTTGTTAAACAAACAAATAAAAAAAGGCAACATAAAAGCAGTATCCCTGGAGAAAATATCTATTACATAGTGAAAATATACAAGATTATTATTTCATTGTGTGATATTGTGCTGGGCCTTTTGAGATTATTATTTAAACATATTAATAGCAGAGAAAAGATGTTTTAAGGTGGTACAGATTTCTGAAATTTTCTTGTAAATATATTAAAGTTATAGGTTCAGATGTCCAAATTAAACATCTTTAAAATGTGCATTAAAATATGAGTCTTTGAATAGCCAGTGACTTCTTCAATTTTCTGTTCTTATTCCCGGATGAGAATGTATTTCAGCCACCATTAATCACACATGAAACAAGAAACTTTCAGTTGATTTTTAGTGGCGGAGAGCTACCCTTTTAGATGTCCACCGTGGAAATAACTGCTGCTATGTTTGCTATAAAGCCCAACCATGGCGCCACTATAAGGATGATGCCGAGTACTTGACATAGCATTTACCAGTCATGAGCAATTCCCTCCACCTTTCTTTAAATCAGGCATTGTAAGCTCTTGTGCAGCCGGCCCTCTGTATCAGTGAATTCAACCAACCACAGACAAAAAATATTCAAAAACAATTGTTCCTCTGCTGAAAATGTCATTATTCCCTAAACAATAGAATAGCAACTATTTACATAGCATTTACATTGTATTAGGTATTATAAATAATTTAGAGATAATTTAAAGTAAATAAATATTTTATATACTGTACTTTATAAAGGAGGATTGCATAGGCTATATGCAAATACTACAGCATTTTCTGTCAGGGACTTGAGCATCTGAGGATTTTGGTATCCGTGAGAGGACCTGGAACCTATCCCTCACAAATACCAAGGGACAAGTGTATTTCTTGGCTTAATGTTAAGTCAAACCTTCCTACATAATCGTCTTCCTACTGAGACCATTTCAACTCCAAGACTAAGAACGGCAGAACTGTGATTAGGCAGACATCTTGTGCTGGTCTCTCTGATGTGCTCTAGGCCTGAGACCAATTTTATTATATGTTATTTAATTGCAATAATATACAAAAGTAAGTCAAATTTGAGAATGTAATTTATATAAAAATATAGAAGTATAACTTTCTCATTTACAGGAATGCCATGGGCAATTTTTCCATATTGTTAAGTGAGTAAATTTAATCTAAAATTTGGTACATGTATTCTAAGAATGTTACAAGAATTTAGGGAGAAAGAACACTTTAATGCTCATAGAGACCGACATGTGCTTGCAGTGCAGTTTCTTCACTTCTCCAGCTCAGGGACTGAATCCAATGGGTCCAATAAATGTGATAAAATAGGGGACAGTCCCAAATGCTTCTCCTGTGTTAGAGCCTAAGAGAGCTTCCTTCCCATGAGAGACACCTGGTTTACAGCATAGTAAGTAGACATGTATTCAAAGGTAGGAGATTATGGTTAGCTTAAAAAAAGGTAAAGTAATTGTGTCATAACTTCCTGGGTTCTAACTGCCTGGACACAGTACGTAGTTCAAGTTTAAAAGGATTCATCAATTCAAACATTAACCTGGAAGCAATGATTACCTTCTTCCTGTGAATCAACAGCTCTACTTAAGTGGATATTCTAGAATCCAGGCAAAACTTTTGAGAAATAATTTTTCTACCAAGTTCAAAATATTGCATTATTGTCTTAGGTTTTGTTTTCCTTCTACATGACAGGATAATAACATGGCTAAATTGATAAAGACTTATTATTCTAATTACCTTATTTAATAGATGAGTGAAGTGAGGCTTAGAGAGAGTACATGGTTAAATACTAGAAATATGTATGTTCTCTTTATTTTTAAAATTATGATAATAAAAAATAAAATGTGATTTTTCCACAATTTATGTACCATTAGTACAGTGTCTTTCTCTATAGAACATATGAATGTATTTTATCCCTGCATTTTAACTCTCTGTAATACAGAAAATGTGTTCTACTTAAATTTTTTTCATAGATTAGGGCACTTGGTTTAGGACCTCATTCAAAGTGAGAGAAAAACAGTTTGATAACACACAGATTATTTTTCAAGGTCTGGCAGTGGCCTATTTTCTGACATTGAGAAGACTTTCTGATTTCTCTATACTTCAGATTTTCTGAATCATATAATCAATTGTCATGATGTTAATACTTATTGATTATTAAATGCATGTTATGTACTCTTTTACATATTCTAGAATAGTTAAAACAATTTTGCAAATTAAGAGTCATAATCCCCATTTTTACAGAGAAAGAAGTTAGAGGTAAGGGAGCATAAACGTCTTGTTAAGGCCAAATCAGAGGTACCCTTGATCAGAACCCAAGCCTCCCTGCCTCTAAAGTCCATGCTTTGTCATTGTGTTTCAACCTGCCCCCAATCTATACCAAGTGCATGATCATGAGTCATCTTTTTTGAGAAGTAATAGTCTACTCTATGTTTTATAATATCCATTCATTGCTATGTAGAAAGAACAATAGCAAGTATTATTTACCCACTGTGTACCCAAATGCTTTGGTTGTCATGCAGAAATTGAATTAATGACAGAAATTTTTTTTTAAAAAGTATAACACTAATCCCTTCTTTTGGTGAACTTTATTTTGCTGGATTACAAACAAAGAAATCATGAACTAACTGGTGTTCAATAAAGGCGATATGTAAAGAAGGCATTCTGGTAGCTAAAACAAGTACTGGATGTGGATTCATAGTCTAATTCCTCATCTCGGCTTCTCCCAGGCCCCAGCTGAGTCATTTCTAGGAGATCACACAAGTCTTGGTGTTCTCTTAGGGCGACACTTGCCCAGTCCACCATACAGGGTGATTGTGAGGATCAAGTGTTTATGATTCATTGGAAGTATAACTTACACAAAATGGAAAAGTGGGTAGTAAGCAATTTAACATTTAAACTCTCAGTGACTTCAGAAAGAATGTTGGTGCATGTTAGTGCTACATTATAAGGATTACAGAAACTGATGAGTTCTTTACATCTGAAGAGCTAGGATTTCTTTCCAAGTAGCACGTTAACTACCTAGATGTTATTCTCATCCTGAAAACAGTTTTGTATTTGCTGAAAAGCTACTGATAATAAAAATCCCTCTCATTCTCATGATGACACAGGGGCAAAATTATAGAATCTTGAATTCTGATCCAAGAGATACTGTACAGAACCACAGTACCTGTGCAAATAAAGGGGCTAGTTATTTCCCAGGTTCTATCCTATATCATAAGGGTTAAGAATCTATAGACAGCATTTTACAAAGAAATCACTGAAGGAGAGAAAAATCTTCTCAAATTCCAGCACCGCCCAGAGAAGTTATTGAAGAGGGAGGGAATAAAGAATCCCAGAAGTTGGTATTAAAAGTTCTAATACTGCATTGAATACACAGAAGAGTTATTCTGGACAAGAGAGGATTCAGCAATGAAATATAAGGATATAAATGTAACGAGAAGACAGATAAACTTCAGTGATTCCTGGTTAAAATGTCCCACTAATTCAAGAAAGGGGAAACAGAAAATCAATACAAGTGCCAAATTAAATACTGTACTATTTGTAGCTTGTTTACTATATATTTATGTTTGAGTTAATAATTGTCTAGTAAAGACTGTGTAGCCTATTCCACAATGTGGTTTCAATTATAACTGATTGTTTATGAGGTCTTGGATTTAAAGGAAATCAAATAGCATTAAAATAGTCATATATATTGGGTGTGACCCAATAGATAATTCCAGTCAGGAGTCTGGTACCCAGATCAATAGACAGTAACTCTCCCATTACAGAATGATAATTTAATTACTTATTCTATGTCTCATATTAAGAAAGTGCTTTGAAAATTGTTACTATTGATCACATACAATTAAGAAGCATTCAACTTATCCTCCTTTAATCTTACAGCATCTCTTATCAGGGGGAGGAAGACTTTTTCTAGCCATTTGCTGATGAGGAAGTAGAGGCTTTAGGTGATTTTATCACTTGCCCAAGATTATCTGACTAGCAAGAAGAACTCAGCAGTTTGGACCAGGCATTCTGACTTCAGAATGTGGGCTATTAATACTGCATGGTTGGAATTCTTACTATTCTTATCTTGTACATGGAAAAAAATAAATGTACTTTTTTAGATGAGCATAGAGTTCTGGGAAGAGTGCCAAGGCTTTACCAATGCTTCTATTCCCCTTATCCAGACAGCTTCTTTTTCTTTCTGCAGTGCTATTGATGAGACAGAACATTGTCTTTGGTTTTATAGCTGGTGAACATTGAATAAGATATTCTCAGATAGAGACTTGTGCTTTATCACTGAATAAAAGTGATTGCAGCTACAGCAGTCAAGTACATGAATACTGTCTCAGAGTCCCGTCATCTATCAACTCAAGTAGTGATTTTTCAGTTTCTTTAGGATTTCCATAAGACTAGGCCAGAAATGCAGTTTTACTGGTATCAGTCAATAAAAGATGGCCAGACAGAAACATCATAAATGTACCAGGTCACACATTTCATTGCTAATTCTGCCTCTTCCTAATGCTGTACACTTCCCAAGGTAAAGAGTGCCAAAAGAAAAAATTAAAGTTATCTTATTTAGAAGTACAAATTAATTTCCTTAGAAGCATGCTGATTTTTTCCTGTGCATGTAAAGACCCTGATGATTAACTTTGAGAATACTGATACTCCTTTAGGCTGGAAGTGAACTCCGCAAGAGCCATTCATTCATTCATCCATTCATCAGGAAATACTCTTGGAAGATAAGGCCTCATCCTCAGAGCTTGACTGCTTCCTTTTCCTCTCCTTCCTTAAGGCAGGTATCAGTATTTTTTCTCAGTAGCTTTCTAATGTATCTTCCTAGAAGTCCCCACTAAGCCTGGGTATGGATTGGGATCTGGTCTCCTTATCAGTCCTCTTACTTCCCCACAAAATACACACAATTGACCCCCTTAGGCTGCTCCCAAAGCCAAGGAAAATGGCCCTTTTCTTTTTGAGGTTTTTACCATAAATGGACACAGAAATGGACAGGGTGGCTTGGACGAGTATGGTGCTCCCTACAGATGAAAAAAGTAAACAGACTAAAAGTGACCCTTAGGACGAGTCTAGTATCATGCTGAAAACTTTACAAAATATTTTTTACTCTTCACAAGAACATTTCTCTCACCAGATTTAGTCATGCTGGTCTCCCTGTCAAAATGATCCCAATCAAGCTTGCTCACTTATAACCACACCAACCACAGGTCTCTCTTGACCAGCCTGCATTATTGTCTTCATAGGACTATCACAATCTGTGTATACCTAGCTCATTTATTTGTTTATTTGTCAATTATCTCGCTTTCTTATGCAGAGTCACTAGACTAAAAGATCTTCCTCAAAAGCTGTTTACACTGTGTAGCAGCTGTGTGAATTTAGCAAGGTAACTAGCATGACTAAGCCTCAATGGCACATCTGCAGAATTAGAATAGTAATAGTTGAACAACTGTTGTAAGGATTAAAAATAATAATGTATGTCAAGCTATGAACACTGCATGGTATACATTAAGGATAATATCTTACTTTTCTCCATTTTCAGTACAACGATCCAATCCAAGCCACCATAATCTCTTTTCTGTACCTCTGAAGTAGTCTCCTGTCACTTTTCCTTGATCCCTTCTCCCACTTTCATAGAAAGCATCTTTGTAAACATAAATCAAATTACATCAGGATCTGACTTAAAACACTGGTTTCACAAGTAAAATAAGTCCAAACTCCTTTAATTAATCTATATGACCCTACATGATCTGGTTATTACTTACCTCTCAGACATCATTTTATACAATCCTGTTCCTCTCATGCTTACCTCTTCTGTTTCTCAAATATAAAAAGCCCTTTTCTGATATTTTCGCATGCTTTTTTACTGCTTACCAGGAAATATGGAAATAGAATAGGCAAATTTGTAAAAAATTAAGCAAATATTTTAAAGATGAAATAAATTTCTAGAAATAGATATTGAACAATGGTTCAATGAAACAGAATATATGGCTGAATAGAGAGAATTAGTGAATTGGAAGAAGTATCTGGGAAATATAGCATAACAAGGAAAAGAGATGGAAAATGTGAAAGAAGAGTTATATGTTACATATAATGAGAAGCCCTAAATTCTCATAGAATATCTTAAAAATAGAAGGAGGATGGAGGTGTATTAATACTTCAAGAGGCAATGAAGCAGAGTTTTTCAAATTGGTGGAGCACACAAAATCCTGAGTGGAATATAAAAATAAATCCACATTTACTCATGTTTCAAATTTCAATGAAGAACCTCAAAGACAAAAATAAAGTTCAAGGCAAGGTCACCAGAAACAATAGACAGATTATCTTCAAGAACCAACAATTAGACAGATAGCAGATATATCATTGCAAGAGCAGATGCCAGAAGATAATGATGAAGATCATATCTTCAGTAGTCTTTAGGGTAAAAAAAAAGTACTCACCTAAGCGATCGTTCATGAGGGAGAGCAGAGTAAAAACCTCTGTATACATATACAGGTTTTCACTGACAAATCTAGTGGAAGGTTTATTCCATACCAAAAAAAAAAAAAAAAAAAGGAAAAAAGGAACACCAAAAGAATGAGTAGATTTCAAACATCAATATGTAGAAAAGTCATTGATTTTAAAAATTATGTTGGTATTTATTAATGAGTATAGACTTTGTATACAAGTAAGAAAAGACTGAAGGTGGCTAAAAACAAAGCATAAATAGAAGAACATGAATTAAAACTACAGTGACATAGTATTTTTACCTGTCAGATTAGCATTGATCAAAGATTTTGGTAATCCAGTTACTTGACCAGCATGTGAAAATATTCATTCTTATATAGTACTAGTGGAATATAAATTAGGACAGTTTCTATAGATTACAAGAGATTATTGTTCAAAATTTTAAGTGCACATACAAAGTCAGTCTATATCTTCCTACACTGTCTTGTTTTTTCACATAGCATTTATCGCTATCTGAAATTATATTATTTATCTATTTGATTATTTGTACATTTTCTGTCTCTCTCACCTCCCTGCTAAATTCTAAGCCCCATGAAGGTAGAGATGTGATTTGTTTTGCAACACCTGGTATACTATTGTTGCTCAATCAATATCAGTGTAATTAAAGGTATAAATTAGTTATCAACTTAAATGTTATCTCAGTCTTTCATTGGCTATACAGCCCCCTTCCTCAGCCAAACCCACCCTTTGCTGACAGTCTTTATTATATTACCTCGTTTTACTATATTTCTAACATTTTCACTAATCAAAAGCCTTATAGCATGTATTTGTTTACATGTCTATTATCTGTCTTTTACCACTAGAACAGAAGTTGGATGACGAAAAGGATCTGGTCCACTTTGATCCCTGCTCTACTGCCAGTGTCTAAAATGGATAATAGGAATTCCAATGGTATTTTATAAGTGAATGAATAAATGAACAATATTAATTAAAGGTCTCAGAAATTGTCATTAGTATAAATAAAATTAGTAAGCAAGGAGAAGTCACAAAAATTTACAACATTCTAACAGTACTGGCCCCATCTCCCTTCTGAGATAGTAAATGACATTTATAACTTTGCAGTTACTTCTGAGAGTGTGGCTTACAAAACTTTTCTCCTTCTGCTCAGCCTGAGTAAAGAACAGAGATTCCTTTTCCTCATCATGAGAATGCAGCAAAGCAGAGAATGAATAGCATCCAATAGAATTTGAATTTCAATCCAATTTGAATTTCTGAAGATCTTTCACTGAGCTCACTCCAATTCAGTTCATCACATAAAGTACAGATTTTTTTTTTCTGTTAAGAATCCAAATATTCTATCTTCTGGTCATTCTACTCATGTTTCTCTTAGGGATTAAAAGATAATACATTTTCATGGTGTATAGGAGTTGTGACATATAGATATATTTCTTTTTAAAGATATCATTTATAGAATTATAGTTGTGTTTATTTCTTCTCTGCCCCATGGGTCCTGTTGCATTAGGTTTATGAGCTGAAGTCACAGAGTTGTATTTTCTAGTAAAGTACACATGTGTAATAAGGAGTATAAAAGAAATACAGTTTTCTTCTAAAGTAAAAAGCTTTTTATTTGCTATAGATTACATCTTGATGTTGCCTTTTTAAATTAATAGACTTTGTTTTTGATAGAAGTTTTAAAATTTACAAGACAATTGAACAGAAATTACAATATACTTCCATATACTTCCCTATGCTTCCTCTCCTCCCATCCCCATCATAGTTTCTCCTTTTACATTCCTCTTGCTCAGGTGTGGTACATTCGTTATAATTGATGAACCAATGTTGACACATTATTGTTAACTAAAATCCATAGCTGCATTAGAGTTCACTGTTTGTATTGTACAGTTCCAGGGGTTATTCCAAATGCACAAGGTCCATCATTATATTAATAATACACATGATAATGTAATAATATATAATAATTCATAACATATACTATTACAGTATCATACAGAATAGTTTTACTGCCATAAAAACTCATGTGCACCACCTATTCACCCCCTCCCTCCTTTCCAACTCCTGGCACCCTGTAATTAATTCAATATCTCTATAGTTTTGTTTTTTCCAGATTGTCACATGGTTGCAATCATACAGTATGTAGTCTTTTCAGGCAGTCCTCTTTCACTTAGCAATATATATTAAAGGTTTCTCCATGTCTTTTCATGATAGCTAATTTCTTTTTAACACTGAATAATATTTCATTGTCTGGATGTACCACAACTGATTTATCTATTTACCTACTGAAGGACACCTTGTCTACTTCTAAGTTTTGGCAATTGTGAATAAAGTTGCTATAAACATCTATGTACAGTTTTTTTGTGGACATAAATATTCAACTCATTTGGCTAAATACCTGGGGAACATAAGAAATTACTAACTGTTCTCCACAGTGGCTGTTCCATTTTGCATTCCCACCAGCAGTGAATGAGAGAGCTCCTGCTTCTCCACAATCTCACCAGCATTTGGTGCTGTCACTGTTCGGGATTATAACTATTTTAATAGTTGTACAATAATATCTCATTGTTTTAATTTGAAATGCCCTAATGGTATATGATGTTGGTAACTTTTTCATATGCCTTTTTGCCATCCGTGTTTCTTCTTTAGTAAGGTGATCCTTTACCCACACTTTTTTAAATTGGGTTGTTTGCTGTTTCACTGCTGAGTTTTAAGAGTTCTTTGCATATTTTGGATATTAGTTCTTTATCAGATGTGTGATTTGTGTTTTGAAAGTATTTTCTCCCAGTCTGAAGCTTGTCTTTTCATTTTCTGCACAATGTATTTTGTAGAGCAGAATTTTTTAATTTTAATAAAGTTCAATTTATCCAATTTTTTCCCAAGGGTCCTGCCTTTGGTGATGTATCAGAGAAGTCATTGGCAAACCCAACATCACCTAGATTTTCTCCTATATTATCATCTAGAAGCTGTATAGTTTTGCATTTTCTGTTTAGGTCTCTGGTCCATTTTGAATTACTTTTTATGAAAATTGTAAAATCAGTGTCTAGATTTATTATTATTATTTTTGCATGTGGATATTCCCTCTTGTTTTGACTGCAAATTTCTTTATCCCTGATGGAGAATTATGTAAACTAAAATTTGCTGTTGTTATTTGTATTGGGTTCCATTTCAGCCATTTCATAAATTAAATGTGAATATTATTTACTTCCACATATTATGGAATTTTAAATTTAGACTGTGTGTTTATGACTATGACTTTATCACTTTTTAATTGAATGCGGTTTCTTTGTCCTCAAGTCAAATGAGATCATCCTAGCAACGCTTATTTACCAGATCATTTAGAATATTGATTTCATCATATTTTTTCACTGAGGGCAACTAAGAACCATGTTTGTTTACTTGTTTTACCATTTTTATCACAGCTGTAAACTGTTCTCGAGAATCATTAATTAAATTACCTTCAATGATAATTAAATACTGACCCAGAAAGTCTTTAATGCCAGTCAGATTTGAGTTACTAAGCCAGACAGGGACCAAAGCATCCTCAGTGAGGACTGATAGTCAGGAATTTTCTTTTCATAGTGGGTAACGTTAAAACATCAACAGGGAATGGGAAGGACTTCACAAGACTCCACACTGCAAACTACTTTGACCATACCCCAAGTTGAATCCCAGCAGTACACAACAATAAGGAATAAAAAGAACAAAAACCATAACATAGAATTATAGTGTTCCTTGGTATTTAGACTACTTTTTAATATTTTCTCATCAAGATATTTTATTATAATAGTATATAAAACTGGTTTATAAAAATGCTATATCTTCATACTGGTAAATCATGGGAAATATATACCTGTGTACAATGTTGGTGCCTATTATCTAAAGATGGATGAAAGATTATGATTTATGAGGCATTTAACTTCAGGTGATGAAAGAGTACTGATTGAATGTGGGTCTATATGGTGCTGAATGCTGTGTCTTACTCCACAGTTACCTTAAATGTTCACTTCATCCTTCTGGTGTTCATTTTCTGGTGTTCAACTTGTGCTATATAAAAAAAAAGATGATATAACTTAAAGTTCCATAAAAAACTAAAACATGTTCTTCACTTTTGAAAAGAAATCTGCTAATTTTTACATGCTCTGCTAATGTAAACATGACAGGTCACATAAAGCAGAAACTCTGCAGTTGGGAACTTTACATTACAAAAACCAAAAACCATCAGATTAAAAAAAGACAAGAATCAATGAATTGCTAAATTATTGGGTACATATACTCCACTAGTGCAAGACAGTTTAATAGGTGAAAACTGGAATGGTTATGGTAAATTTCATAGATGAGGTGACAAGCAGAATAATGCTCCATCCCTACACACCCTACGAGAAGTCTCTGTTCTATTCCCTGGAACCAATGAATATTCTACCTTATATGGCATGAAGGACTTTGAAGATGTGATTAAGGGCAGGGACCCTGAGATGGGGAGATTATCCTCAATTATTTGTGGGGATGCAATCTAATCACGTGGATCCTTAAAAATGGAGAATGTTTCCTGGCTATGGTTAAAAAGAGATGTGACTATGGAAGAGGAATCAGAGACGTGGTGTGGCTGGCTTCGCAGATAAGCCAAGGAGCATGGATGGCCTTTAGGAAAGGAAACATTCTTCTCTCTAGAGCCTCCATAAAGGGACACTGCCCTATTGATGCCTCAGTTTTAGCCCAGAGACCCATGTAGAACTTGTTTCCTAAAGAACTGTAATAGATTTGTGGTGTTTTAAGCCAGTTAAGTTTGCAGTAATTAATTATGGCTGTAATAGACAACTCATACTGAGGAGGTGGGATTTAAAGACTGAATCTGGGTTTGAATAAACATTGTGAAGACAGAATTGAAATGCAGGCCAGATTGTGGAGTGTTCCTGGCACAAAAGACAACTGGTTTGACTGGAGTTTAGAATCAGGCTTAATTTAGGTATAATCCTTCACATTACTGCAGCCGTCACGAATGCAGCTGACAATTCGAGTCAGAGGAAGGCAAGACGGCTCCTGAAGCTGTCATGGATGCACAAGCTGCTTGATGATAATGGCAATTTCGCTGCTTAACTCCCTGGGACTCCAGTTAAGTTAAGTTCTGTCTGAAATTGCAATTTTTTCAACATAATCATAGATCACAATATTGAAGACCATAAAAGATGTAAAGAGGTCACTTGATCCAGGCCTTTGTGTTCACAGGGACAGCTACTGTCATCCTTATAAACAAAATACAGTAATTGAGACACAGAAAAAAGCCTTCATATGCCTTAGTCATCAATACACTAGAAACTCTAAAATGCAGGCCAATGGCACCTTTAGGTAAGAATCACCAAAAAAGGAGACATTCACATTTATTGAACATATAAGTTTAAAAAATGATAGTATTAGTGTCTATAATATAAAGAACATTGAAATTTCACCTTAATATTTATATAGGTCACTGTACATACTGAGAACTTAGTTTTTCTTTGTGAGTAGACCCCTAAATCTCAGAAAATGTGAATAGCAAAAAAACCACTTGAACTCCACAATTGCCATCTATTCTTATCTGAACTTTTGGACCAATGAATTATCTATGATTTCCTAGTGATATTTATTGTATGTTTATCCAGCCATGGACATGATGAAGAATCATCTCTTGTATAAATGAGTTAAAAGGATTAATCTCATATATCAATGTTTGTCAATGTTATAAGAACAATCTTTAGCAGCGAAAGAATGACAAGCCTAACCTTGCATATTGTGTTGAGAGAGGAGGCTTAAAATATGCTAATACAAGCTTGTAGTTACATTGTTATTTATGGCAGAACATGCTGATCTTAAGTATGATAATAAACACTGTTATGTATTAGATGCCATTCATTGTTTTTCTCAGTCTGGCTTGAGGACCCAAGAGATTATATATCATCTCAGCATGCAGCCAGTGCAATAGTTGAGAGAGTTGGAACACTGAGCACTTTGCTCTTAAAGAGACTTGATGTTCTTAAGAATAAGGATATAATCATTCAACAGTACATTCTTCCTAACTGTGTAAGATGACATTCCAGTGTCATAAAGCCCAGTTAGGACACTCATACGTAGGCAATGTAGAGTGGTGAGAAAAACCTGTTTTTGGAGTCAGTAGGACCTATGTTTGAATTTATTTTTCCCAATTCTTTCCTTTCTCACTTCCTCCCTTTCCTTCATTTCTTTCTTCTATACATATTTACTATTATTATAATTAAACTATACAGTATTAAGTAATTATTAAGGTATAGTCTCTGTTTTCAAAGAGCATGTGGTCTAGTCCTGCACCACTGCTTGCTGTGAGACCTTACTTAAATTGTTTAACTTCTCCGAGCATCTAGTACTAAGACTGGCATTGATTAAGGCTGAACTAAAGGGCAGTGTTTATTTTTTTCTCGATCCCAAATTCTTTGCCGGGGAAGAACACACTTCATAGACAGCTCCTACCTCTCTGTCTTTTCCTACTCCAATCATTTTGGTGATGGGGTAAGGTTGGAAAGAATGAGCTTTCTCTACTCCTGAACTTTCGTTCTAGGTAGAGGGAGCGCTATTAGCATAATTCTGGAACTTTCTCTGCCTTATTGTTTATTTATGCCCCAGTGAAGAGGAGGGACTTACCTGATGGGTAAGTTTAGGAGAAGCTGGGTATAGGGGGCCTGACGCCTAAATCTCAATCCTTCTTTGGGGAAGCATTCTCCTGGAATTGAGAAGCAACGTATCTCAATAACCCCCAGGCTGTACATTATAAGGGCCGCTATCCAGTATAAAGTGCGCACTGGTCACCTTTTGCCTTTGACATGGTAAGTCAGTTTTATTGTGATGCTCATTATCAGAAAGCTCACTTGCCTGCCAGTAAAATTCACATCCTCTGCTATCAGTAATAAAGACGACAGTTTGGTGACCATCTGCCTTTCTCAATTGGTTCAGAACTCAGGTGGAGAAGATCACTGTTGTTTACTGTGCCACCATGAACACCATTAAATGATAATTATTGTTTCCTTGGGACTCTTTTGCAGAAAATAATTTTTAAAAATGCCACTTGAACCTAATGATTGCAGATGCTAGCATAATAAAAACAGGCTGGGTGTCATAGGCCTCTCTCTCTTTTTCTGGGAGAAAGTAACTGTTGCCTGATTTCTTTCTCTCAGAGGAGAGATTATGCAGCATCATGATGAGGCTACTCCTTTATATTTTCTCCTTTTCTTATTTAAGAATTAATGGCATGGTTCCAAAGGAGTTGTGATAGTTTCTCAGTAATTTTCTTACTCTTTTTAACGGCGTTATTGCATTTTAGATATGTAACGTGTTTAATTTGTTGTAGTTTACTACACCCTTGTGAGGTGAAACATCTACTTCTGGCAGACTTAAAAACTGCCGGAAAAAAGGAAGCGACTTGCCTAATGTTGCACAGCAAAACTGTGAATTAGCTGGTGAATATGGAATTAGGCATGATTAGAACTCATCAGTAAGCTCCCTCTTCAATGAAATCTACCTGGAGACCCATCAGTAAAAACACCTGAAACTTTTTGAAGTCTAGAGCAGGAAATTTGGCCTTTGTTCTGCTCATTATAACTGAATTATTGAGACCTTTAAAATAAAACTTGGTGTTTCTTTGGAGCCAGACCTGACTGGGAGTTGTATGAATAGTCCTGGAAAATATTGAAGACTTTAAAATGTATTTGCTCTGACTAAAACCGCTGACCTACCATTAATTTCAGGGTGACTGATTTAAGGATTTGAAAGTGTTTCTTCTGATTCTTCATCATATTATGTAGGAGTGCTGAAACCAGCTCATTACCACTTGTGAGAACCAACTTACATTTTCAGGAATTTCGCCAGCCACTTAAACGAAGCTATTACTGAAAGTTAAATTATGTAAACTTAAAATTTAAAAACTACATTGAAAACAAAGAAAATAAATATAAAAGTTTATTCCTTTCTAGTTATTTTATTGTGTTTTTATTATGTATACTTTTGAAGCTTTTTAGTCTATGATGTCCTTATGGTGAAAATATTATACAATTGTGTACACATCTCTTCCCAGCACTGCATTTAGTGGTTTCATGTCAGTAGCTTGAATTTGGCTATGGTGGGAATATTCACACCAAGGAAATCAGCAAATGCCACAAAATCAGGATTTGATTTATTCTTTTGTTGATCATCTAGACTTAAGAAAGTGATGAAGAAAATGTTAATAATGTAGATTAAACTTTAAAGTCTTTCCTATCTATAGCTGTTACATTGTGACAAGCCCCCCCCCCAAACTGCCGAAATACCCTTTCATTATTCAAAAACTATTATTCAGTTCATTAAAACTTTTCTCACCACTTTGATGAACAAGGGAATTTTCAACCTTTGTCTTCATTATTTCGTCTTTATTTTACTTGTCAATATAAATTAAAATGTCAATCACCATTCCTGTCAGAAATACACATTTGCCAATTGAAACCATATGGATCCAAGGGTTCAACAAAATCAATGAAAGCATACTGTGAAAATCAATTGATGAGGAATTTACAAAAAAAGGTACAGTGTATTTTATTATTATTTGTAAATTGTGGCTATTCTCCCTTTATATTAGCAATGTTTGTGTATGTGCGTGTGTATGTGCACACATACTTTTTTCCAGAGAGCTTGTGTGTAATGGGTTGAATACTAGTCCTTCCAAAAGATATGACCTAATTCCCAGAACTTGTAAGTATTGTGTAATATGGCGAAAGAGTGAATATTACGCAGTATTGCAAAAGCATGGTTATGTTAAGAAACTTAAGAGGAGGTGCTCATGCTGGTTAATCTGAGTTGGCCCTAAATGAAATCATATATATCTATAAAACACACAGAAGAGAAGACATAGAGGAGAAAGTAATCTAAGCATGGAGGCAGAGTTTGGAGTGATGCAGCCATAAACCAAGGAATAAGCTGGATGAGTCAAGAACAGATTCTGCCCTGGATTATCTGGAGAAAGTGCAGCCCTGACTATGAGAGAAATTTCTGTTGTTTGAAGCCACCCAGTCCATGATACTTTGTTTTGACAAGCCCTAGGAAACTAATACAAGTTGTGATGAAGAGCCAGCCATTTTATGGGCTGCTTTAGGCATAGGGTAAGGAAGAAGATATTGAAGTTAGCAGGATTCTGGTCTCCCAACTTCGGGATACTTGTATATTTGTGTTTCTAGGCAATTCATTTTTACATATGATCCCAGGGTAAAAATAAAATTTCTTTACTTTAAAGTCCTAATCTATGCTAACCTTCTGCTAATGTGCAAGTGTGCCCCACCACCAATATTCCTGAAACCAAGTGTCCTTCACTCTCCTGACTAAACTTCCCAAACCCTTCATGTGACAATGTTTTAAGTCCCCTCATCTTCTTGGCAACCTTTCATCAGATCTCTTTTCTCTATGCTTTTCTTTGCTATTCTTTGCCCTTTAGCAATTTCACGCCATTTATTACTGAGATCGCACAGCTTCTCTGCTTATTAGACTATTGCATCATTTTCTTGTTCTGCATTACTGAGAGTCTAAGTGCAACACCTTGGCATTATGAAGGGCTTGTGAATCTTTGCATCAGATTGATTGGCTAATTTGGAGGTTATTTGCCTACTCTATAATTCTATTGCTTTTCTGTCATGCTTCAACTCCATAACTTATTAGTCTCTGTACTAATAAGCCTCTCTATTCTAGTTGTCGTGGTGATGGCTCTATTGTATTTGGCTTCTCTTGTGTTGTCCTGTACTCACTTTATTAATCTTACTGGTGGAAGAACAGAAATATGCTGTCTGAGAAGAGAGGTTTTTTTAATTAAATTAAAAAGTTGCCCAATATAAAATCTCAATGTGCTAAAAACTAGGCTGCACTGTGATTTCAAAAATAAAAAAAGTAAATAAAACATAGTTTGGCTAAAATTTGTTGAGTACCCCCAGAATGCCAGTGTTTGCCATTGGTTAAGGGACAAAAAACAAAATCATGAATGAGACCCCAGTTCCCCAGGCTCTGGCTTCAAGAGCTCACCAGTGCTTCATAAATTCATCCAGATCTTTTATTTGTAGCAATTCCAGGGTGTCTTTTATTAGTTTCCTTAAGAATAAAGCTCATTTTATTGCATAAAAGTTGATTAATGGTTCAGGAGTTTTCCTTCACTACTTCGACATTTACAAGGGCAGTTCACATAATACTTGGAGCTCTCTTTAGAACCTGTAGATATTTATTCTTTATAGAAAACCCTCTGAATATGTTCAAGCATTTAATCTCTTTCTAATCACTTCCTCAGACACTTCCAAATGACTGTTTCAGTTTTACCTGCACTAGAAAATACGGTCTTTTCAAAATGTTTGTAGTTTGGCAATCTTCATTCCAAAGGCAGAGAAAAGCAACATTTAAAAAAATTCACCATTTCCGGATTCTGCTTTTCAATTCACAAATCAGTTTTTAGTCAGATCTAATGATGTTTTCCCCTTACATTTCCTGTGATTTTTAAAGTCAGTAATATTCTAGAAACTATTGTTCTATTTTTTAGTGTTTGTGTTTATAGTAGTTCCCTTTAAATGCATAAAATTATTATTTTTAACTACATTCTTTGACTCTGTCCCACATAAGTTTAGTCTTACTCTGTCCTTCTCTATGATGAGTTTAAAGGGAACATGAGCTAAGCTGCAGGGCATTTCCATAGAAGATTCTATAGGTTTATATAAGCATCTCAGAAGCTGGGGAAATGTTTCTTATAACAGCTTTATCAAGGTATAATTAACATACAATAAAGTGCACATACTTAAACTATAAAATGTGTTGTTATGCATATGTATGTGTGTGTATGTATACATACATATATATATGCACACGCACACATATATATATGTAAAAACATCACCATATCAAAATATTGAGCATATTCATCATCCCAAGAGTTGCTTCATGCTACTCTGTGATCCCCTCTTCCTGCCCTTCCTATCCATCCCTCATCCCTAGTCAATCATCTATTTCTCTATATACAGATTAACTTTATTTTCTAAAATTTTAGATAAAAATTACAGTAGGTACTGCTTTCTTGCCTGACTTCTTGCACTCAACATAATTATTTTTGAGATTTATTCATAACATGTGTATCAATGGTTCATTCCTTTTTATTGTCACATACTTTTCTACTGGATGGATATACCGCAATGTTTATCTGTTCACCTGTTGATGGACATTTGGGTTGTTTCCAGATTTGGGGTATTATAAATAAAGTTGCTATGTAAAGCAAAAGTGGCTGTGTACACATCTTTGTATGGAAATATGCTTTTGTTTTTCTGGAAAACAGCTATAAATGGAATGGATGAAACAAATAGTAAGCATGTGTTTATTATTTTAAGAAACTGTCAAGTTGTTTTCCAAACTGGTTGTGATATTTGTATTTCCACCAGCAGTGAGTTCCATTTTTGACACATTCATCATCATTATTGCATATTGTCTGTCTTTTGGATGACAGGCATTATAATAGGTATGCAGTGTTATCTCTTTGCGGCTTTAATGTCCTTTCCCCTAATGATTACTGATGTTGAATGCTCTATTCATATACTCATTTGCCATCCATACGTCTTCTTTTATAGAGCGTCTGTCCAAATCTTTTAACCATTTTTAAATGTTGTCTGTTTTCTTATTATTGAGTTATGAGAGAACTAGATAAATGCTTTGCAAGTACTTTTCTCCCACTGTGTAGCTTCTTTTCATTTTCTTAACACTGTTCTTTACAGAAAGAAATTCTTAAATGTATGAAGTCCAACATATCAGTATTTTATTCTATGACTCGTGTTTTTGTTGTATTTAAGAAAATTTTTCCTAATCAAAGATCACAGAGATTTTTTTCTCTGTTTACTTCAGTAAGTTTAATAGTTTTAGACTTTATGTTGTTTATGAGCCATTTTTAGTGCGAGGTATGGATCAAAGTTGTTTGTATTTTTTTTATGGATCCAATTTTCAGCACCACGTGTTGAAAAAACTATAATTTTCTACTGAGTAGTTTTGCACCTTTGTCAAAAATCAGTTGTCCATATATGCTTGAGATTTATTTCTGGACTCTCTGTTCTCTTCCTTTGATCTACTTTTGTATCTTGATGACAGTACAACACTGTCTGGATTACTGGAACTTTATAATAATTTTGGAAATCAGGTTGCCCTCCAACTTTGTTCTTTTTGTCAAACTTTATTTATTTATCTTTGTTATTTAGGCACTTTGCACTGTCATTTGTATTTTAGAACAAGCTTGCCAATTTATACAAAAACTCTGAGGGAATTTTGATTGATTACATTAAATCTATAGATTAAATTATGCAGAATAGGCATCATAACAATACTAATTATTCAGAATTAATAATCAAGTAGAATAATGAATTCTAATTATTCTGAAGAATAAATAATTTTTCTTAGAAATTGACTATATCTCTTGATTTATTTAGGTCTTCTTAATTTCTCTCAGTAGTGTTTTGTAGTTTTCAATGCACAGTTTTTGCACACCATTTGTCAGATTTATTACTAAGCATTTAATATTTTAATATTTTCTCATGCTGTTGTAGATATTATTTCATTTAATTTCAATTTCTAATTGTGTCTAGTATACAAAAATATAATTTATTTTTATGTATTGATTTAAACCCTACAATCTCTCTTTGTATAGGTGTATATTTCTTGTTATTTTTTAAATTTAATTTTTAAATTGAAACATTGTTAATTATACATATTTATGGGGTACAGAGTTGACTCTCAGTATTTGTGTACAGTATGTGATGATCAAATCAAGTATTATTAGCATGTTCATCATTACGAACTGTAATTATTTCTGCAATCTTTCTAAATTCTCTAATCCTTTTTTTTGTTGTCGATTCCATCAGATTTTCTACATTGACAATCATGCTGTTTTCAAATAAGGACAGTTTTACTTCTCCTTATTGAATATGGATGACAACCATTTCTTTATCTTACTCTACTGCATTGGGTAGAACTTTCAGTAAAATATCGAGGAAAGGTGGAGAGAGTAAAAATATTATTAATCAAAATAGCTTATTTTGATTTGAGAAGGAAATCATTCAATCTTTCACTATCAAGAATGAAATTGGATATGGATACAAATTTACTTTACCAGATCGAGGAAATTTTGTTCTCTTTTTAGTTTGCTGAAACTTTTTTTTAAAAATCAGAAATGGACGTTTGATTTTTCTCACTTTTTTTCATCTATTAAGATAATCATATGTAAATATGTAAACATGGTGACTAAAATGGACTAATTTTTGAATGTTTCTCTGCTCTCATTCTTTGTGCTATCATTGCCATACATTTTACTTCTATGTTATTATAAACCACACTGCACATTGGCATTATTTTTATTTTAAACAGTTGATTTTCTATTAGAAAATTTAAATAATAATTTTTAAAAATATATTTACACATTTAATTTCTATTACAAATGCTCTTCATTCCTATTCAAATCTCCATCGGATAATATTGTTACTTGGCCTGAAGGACTTTCTTCAACATTTCCGGTAGTACAGTTCTGCAAATGATGAATTCTTTAAACTTTTATGTGTCTAAAATAGCCTTTATTTTACCCTAGATTGTATGTTCTTTGGGTCAAATTCTGGGTTGACAATACTTTTAGTACTTTGAATGTGCTTTTCCACTGTCTTCTTTCTTAAATTTGTAGAGGAGGAAAAAAAAATTTTTCCCTACCCATTTATGTTCGTTGGCTAGGGCCCTGCAAATTAGATTCACACACACACACACACACACACACACACACACACACACACACACACACACACACACACACACACACACACACACACACGAAATAAAAACATATTAACATAGAACACCCAAACAAGTTTATTAACTTGTTCATTGTGCAAACACAGAATAGTACTCAGAGATGAGTAACTTAGAGGAGTAGTTACATTTGTATTTATAAACCATTTTAACAAAAGACCAATAAATTTGTAAAGAAGTGGCAAAACAAAGAAAAAGTACTTTGAGTTTTTAGGGGTTGCAAATTGTGGGAAGGTAAATATTTGGGGAAGCTAATGGTAGACAAGGGCTAGTTAGTAAGTCGGTCATGTAGATTCCTCTGATGCCATCTCTGGGCTGATAAGGGTCTAAAATTGTTCCCAGAAATTATGTGATTAGCTTCTTGCTTCCTGGTAGACAGGAAAGAGGGGATACCTTTACAAATATATGTTCTGCCTTGAGGCCAATAGGGGGAAGAAAACATCTTTTCTTGTGTCTGTTCCTTCTCAATTACCTTCAGTTCAAGATAATCAGTATGTCAAAGTGACATATTTTAGGGTGGCATAGTCTGCTACCATTCACATTATTTCTCATGGGAAAACATCCATCATCTTTGCTTTGGTTCTTTTGTATATAATGTACTTCTTTTCCCTCTGCTTTTACAATTTTTCTGTTCATCATAAGTTTTAAGCAATCCAATTATGATGCACCTTGGTATCATTTTCTTCATGTTTCCTGTGCTTGGGTTTCATTAAGATTCTTAGATACTTGGATTTTTATTTTTCATCACATTTGGAAACATATTTATAAGTCATTTCTCAAAATTTTCTGTGCTCACACTTTCTCCTTTCCTTTGGTGACTACGATTACACATATATTTGGTCTTTTAAAATTTTCCCATGGTTCAACTCATGTCCTTTTAGTTTTTTAAGCAATTTTTCTGTGTTCCATTTTTCCTCTACATTCTCTGTTAATTGCTTCCAGTGTGATTTTTATATCGAATTGTAATTTTCATCTTTAATAGTTAAAATTGGGCATTTTCTTTTAACATCATACCTCTACTTCACATGTTCAAACTTTCCTCTAGTTTCTTAAATGTATGAAATACAGTTGCAATAATTATATTAACACCTAGATTACTAATTCTGTCATCTATGTAACTTCTGGGCCAATTTTGACTAAGTTATTTTTCTGTTTTTCACAGGTCATATTTTTCTGCCTCTTAGAGGCTGAGCAATATTTTTAAGACTTTATTTATTTATTTATTGTCCTTTTTCGTGACCGCGCTCAGCCAGGGAGCGCACGGGCCATCTCTATATAGGATCCCAAGCCGCGGCGAGAGCGCCGCTGTGCTCCCAGCGCCGCACTCTACAGAATGAGCCATGGGGTCGGCTCGAAGACTTTATATTTTAAAGCAGCATTAGCTTCACAGCAAAATTGAGCAGAAGACAGATTTTTCCACATATCTCCTGTCTTTACATATACACAGACTTCCCCATTATGAACACCTTTCACCAAAGTAGTACCTTTGTTACTATTAATGAAACTACATAGACACATTATCACCCAGAGTCTATAGTTTATACTAGGGTTCAGTCTTGCTGTTGTACTTTCTATGGGTTTGGAAAACAATTATACTGACATGTTCCTACTGTGAATCATACAGAGTAGTTTCAGTGCACTAAAAATCTTTTATGCTCAACCTATTTATACAGCTCTCCCCTCAAACTTGGCAATTACTGAACTTTTTATTATGCCCATAGTTTTGCCTTCTACAGATTATTCTTTAGATGAAATCACACAATATGTAGCCTTTTGAGGCAGACTTATTTTACCTAGAAGTATACATTTGAGGTTTCTCCATGTCTTTTAGTATAAGTCTTGAAGATCAGTGGTGTCAGTCCTTTGTTCTTTTTCAATACTGTGTAGGCTATTCAGAGTCCTTTGCTTCTCTATATAAACTTTACAGGTTGTCATTATCCACAAAATAATTTGCTGGTATTTTGTTTGGGATTGCTTTGAATCAATGTACAGATAAAGTAGGGAAGAACTGATATCTTGACAATACTGTTTACCTGTCCATAAACATGGAATATCTCCCTAGTTATTTAGTTCTTTGATTTATCAGAATTTGTCGTTTACCTTGTACATATCTTGTCATATTTTGTTATTTTTATATCTAAGAATTTTATTCAGGGGGTGTTAATGCAAAAAAAAAAATTGTTTTTAAGTTAAAATTCCATTTCTTCATTGCTGGCATATAGAAAAACAATTGGCTTCCGGACATTAATCTCATATCCTTCAACCTTGCAATTGCTTAATAGTACCAGGAAGAGTGTTTTGTTTGTTCCTTATTGTTTTTGTTTTTGGCAATTCTTTTGGATTTTCTGTATGATGATCATGTCATCTGTGAAAAAAGACAGTTGTATTTCTGCCTTTCCAAAGTGTATACCTTTTATTTCCCTTTCTTGTCCTACCACATTAGCTAGAAAATCATTTTTAATGGTATTACAGACATTATGCATTTTACTTTGTTTGTGCTGGATGTTTTGCATGCCTGAAAATATTCTCAAGATTTTTTTTCATAAGGTGGTTAAGTTACTTAAAAACAGTTTTCTATTTTTTTTTTCTTTTTTTAGTGTTGGAGTTGCTTTATAATTTGTTAGGTGAAACTAGATCAGAATTTAATTTTAGGTAAATTTCCTCCATTACATTCTATTCTACTTGATGTCCTATGAATTATGAAGTTTTCTGCTTAAGATGAAAATAGATCCTATTTCAGCCTTCAGTGAGCACCCCCAAACACATTGACTGTGCCCTCCAATGGAAACTTTCTCAACCTGACCACTACTGCCACTTTAAACTGAAGAATGCACTGTTGTAGGGGACTCTCCTTTGCATTTTAGAATGTTCACCAGCGTCCTTGGCCCCTATCTACTTGATGCTAGTAGAAACCTTTCCCCAAGTTGGGACAACCAAAGATATCTCAAGATATTGCCAAATATCCCTTTAGGGACAAAACTGCCCCCAGTTGAAAACCACTACTCTAATGATATTGGGCAGTCCTTTTCTCGATCTTAAGGTTGTTTTCTTGCATGCCTGTGCTGATCAGTACTCAACTGAATACTAAAAGGGGACCTTCTGAAGATCTCTGATTTCTCTTCCTGTGCAGCTGTCTCCTCTGTGTTCCTCTACCCTGTGAGTCCTGGACACATTTTTTTTTTCTACCTCCATGCACTTTTTTTTTCAACTTAGGGAGATTGCTGGATTCTTTTCTAAATTCCTTCCCACTACGACATAGCCTAGAATCTTCCCCTAGGAAGTAACCTTGGCAATTGTAGGTCTTGTTTATTTATCATCTTCCAGGGATCACACTGTCCTTAGTTGCTTGATATCTACTGAATCATGTCTTTTTTGTTGTTGTTGTTGTTTTTCTGGATTATTAGTTGTTTCAGACAAGGGGATATATCTGGTCCCTGTTACTCAATCTTGGCCTGAAACAGTATTGTCTTATATTTGTAAATACATAAATATCATACCTTTTATATATCATATTTTCAGTGCTATGTATCATACTTACTATATAACATATTTATAGTGCTCGGTCATGTGCTTGTTTTCAAGATTTATCTATTGTTGAATCTCTATAGTCAGAAGAGAAAAAGACGATCCCTATAAAATTTGTCTTTATCATGTGAACATCTATCTTGTCAAAATTTTGTTCATGTCTATTAGCCATTTGTATATCTTCTTTTGAGAAATGCCTATTCAGCTCCTTAGCCCAAATTTTAATCAGGTTGTTTTTTTGCTGTTAAGTTGTTTGAGTTCCTTATGTATCCCGGATATTAATCCTTTGTTGGATGCACAGCTTGCAAATATTTTCTTTCATTCCATAGGTCATCTTTTCACTCTGTTAATTGTTTCTTTTGCCATGCAGAAGCTTTTCAGTTTGATATAATCCCATTTATTTATTTTGCCTTTTGTTGCCTGTGCTTTTGGGATCATATTCACAAAGCCCTTGTCCATTCCTACTTCATGAAGTGTTTCCCTTATGTTTTCTCTTAAGAGTTTAATCGTTTCAGGTCTTATACTTAAGTCTTTAATCCGTTTTGAGTTGATTTTGGGATATGACAAGAGTTACGGGTCTAGTTTCATTCTTCTACATATGGATGTCCAGTTTTTTCAGCAACATTTATTAAAGAGGCAGTCTTTTCCCCAATGTATGTTCTTCGTGCCTTTGTCAAAGATCAGTTGGCTGTTAAGTATGTGGGTTGATTTCTGGGGTCTCTATTCTGTTCAATATCACTCTGCATCACAGAAATGCAAATTGAAACCACATTGAGATATCATCTCAACCGAGTTAGAGTGGCTATTATTAAAAAGACAGAATAACAAATTCTGATGAGGATGTGGAGAAAGGGGAATGCTCCTACACTGTTGGTGGGACTGTAAATTGGTGCAGCCATTATAGAAAATGGTATGAAGATTCCTCAAACAGCTATAGATAGAAATGCCATACCATCTGGCAATCCCACTGCTGACTATATACAGAAAGAAATGGAAATCATCATGTTGAAGGGATACCTGCATTCCCATGTTTATCACACTGTATTTACAATGGCCAAGAGTTGGAACCAACCTAAATGTCCATTGACAGATGACTGGATAAGGAAAATGTGGTATATATATACAACGGAATACTACTCAGCCATAAATAGAAATGAAATTCTGCCATTCACAGCAACTTGGATGAGCTTTGAGAAAATCATGCTAAGTGAAATAAGCCAGGCACAGAAAGAGAAGTACTGTATGTCCTCACTCATAAGCGGGGAGCAAATAAAGAAAGAAAGAAAGAAAGAAAGAAAGAAAGAAAGAAAGAAAGAAAGAAAGAAAGAAAGAAAGAAAGAAAGAAAGAAAGAAAGAAAGAAAGAAAGAAAGAAAGAAAGAAAGAAAGAAAGAAAGAAAGAAAGAAAGAAAGAAGCAAACAACAATCTCAATAATAGGTTGAACTTTCAGATGGAAAGAACAGAACTTGGTTACTAGAGGTAGCAAAGGGGGAGGGTTAGGGGGGGGTAAGGGAGGAATTGGTAAAAGGTCACAAAAAATGATTATATTGTATAATGTTGAATTCCATAATTATCCTGATTTGAGCATCACATATTCCACACAAGTATTGATATCCAACTCTGTACCCCTCAGATATGTATAATCAATCATGTTTCAATATTTTTTTTTTAAGAATTATAGATCTAAAATTTTTCCTTATCCTGAAATAAAATCCAACAATTGACTTACCAGATCCTACTTTCAAAAGTAACTGTGATTTCTGGCTTGAATTAGTATACTTTTATGAATAGGATAGTAAAGGATAAATTAGAACTGAAGGCTAAAAGATTATTTATATTAACCTTCTACAACTAACTAGAATTGAATTATTTAAAAGATAATTAGAAGGACTTAAGCAAGTGGTTGCCATTAAATTATTTTATTTCCTTCTATAATTGATTTAAGAAATGAATATACACAATCATTTTTTCTCTTGCAATGTTTTCTAATATTGTAATATTGATAACTTCCCATTCATTTTTGACAGTTCTTTGACTCCACTATGCCCAGCTTGAGTTGACATCTCAGTTAACTGTTCAAGTTTCAGATATACTCTAAGTTGTTCTTATTTTATTAGAACTCAGGACCTAGTTCTTCTAAGAAGAAACTACCACTAATGCAATAAATTAATCTGTGTTGAATTGTAAATCGGAGCTAATTATATTTTGCTATGCTTCACTCTCCAATATGTACATTTTAAGTGAACATAGTTCATTGATGCCTACTTTGCTCCAGTCATAATTTCATACACTGGAATATAGCTTCAGCTAATTTCTTCATGTCAAAACTTAATATATTAAGTACTTTAGCAAAGATTTGGGATAAGAGGAGGTGATTTTGTCATCACCTCATATAAGTAATTTTTATTTTGCTTATCATAGAGTCAATCAAAATCTGGGGAAATGCCTCATTATGTGAGAAGTGTATAGAGTGCGATACATGATATTTGCCTTCTTTATTTTTTCTGAATATAGAGTTAAAAAAAAAAAAGGAAACATTTTAATCCAAAATTCCCTTGCTCTTCCTTGGGAATGAGAATAATTTTCAGAAAGGACTAAATCCTGTTAGAAATGGCAAAACATGAAATTACCCTTTATAAGAACGAACTGAGTACACATTGCACCTACATACAATCTGTCACCCTAGCATAGCATTTTACATGGAACAGGATGTGCAGCTGTGTTTTCATAACATAATGCAGTCCCAGCATCCCACACAATGCTTAGATACTCTTTCCAGGGCCTGCAATATGCCTGTAGATGAACCACTGGCTATCGTTGAAATTCTGCCTCCCCCCGCAATCTAATTTTTTCTATCTAATCACTTTCTTTAATATTTTAGTTTTTCTTTCTTACTAATTCTTATTATTTTAATGAAAATTGCTAAATAAAATCTTGAAATACATATGTTTTAAATTTTATGATAATGTCTTAATTTGATGTTCTTCGATTACATTGATTTTTTTAAATTGGAAAGTTTAATTACATCTAAAGTGAAAGTTACTTTTTCTAAAATTTTCAAGATTTTGAGTTCAGCCTTCTCTAAATATTTATGTTCCCACATATAACCTCATCCAGACCATCATTACCTCACAGACACTACTAATGTGTTTTCAAAATTGGTCTTACACCTCCAGTCTGTTGCATGCTAGCTCAAGCCAATTTTGCCATTCACAATTATTAGTTTTTCTTGTTTGTTTGTTTAATAAACATCATTAGGCTTCAATAACTACTTAGGCAAGAGCCATAAGTTTGCTTTTTTACAGTATTACCAACAGATAGCAAATAGGATAAAAGCAAGTTTTATAATACTGCTAATTATGCAAATCAAATGTTTATTAGGAAACAGTGACAAAAACAGCCATATAACCATTTCTTATAAATTCAATGGAGTTGGATCATTATTATTTCAGTATTCTGGTGAGAATCTTGCATAAAAGGCTATCACAAGGCATATACAATAATCTTCTAGGAGCAGAATTCAGATGTCCTGGTTGAAATACAAGAATACCTTGGGGGTATGGCAGGTTTGGTTCTTGACCACTGTAAGAGAGCAAGTATAGCAATAAAGTGAGACACACAAATTTTCTGGTTTCCTAGTGCCTGTAAATGTTATGTTTATACTATACTGTAGTCTGTTAAGTGTGCAATAGCATTATGTCTAAAAAAATGTCCATACCTTAATTAAAAATACATTATTGCTTAAAAAATGCTAACAATCATCTGAGCCCTTGGTGGGCTGTAATCTTTTTGCTGGTGGAGGGTCTTACCTTGATGTTGATGGCTGCTGACTGATCAGAGTGATGCTTACTGAAGCTTGGGGTGGCTGTGGCAATTTCTTAACAGACAACAATGAGGTATGGTGCATTGAGTGACTCTTCCTTTTATGAAAGAGTTCTCTGTAGCATGCAATACTGTTTGATAGCATTTTACACACAGTAGAACTTCATTCAAATTTCGTTAATCTTCTCAAACCCTGCTGCTGCTTTGTCAACCAAGTTTATGTAATTTTCAAAATCCTTTGTTGTCATGGCAACAATGTTCGAGGCATCTTCACCAAGAGTAAATTCCATCTTAGGAAACTACTTTCTTTGCACATCCATAAGAAGCAACTCCTCATCCATTAAAGTTTTATCATGAGATTGCAGCAATTCAGGCACATCTACAAGATCCACTTTTAATTCTAGTTCTCTTACTATTTCCACCACATCTGCAGTTACTTCCTCAATTGAAGTCTTGAGCTTCTCAAATTCATTCTGGGAGTTGGAATCAAGTTCTTCCAAACTCCTGTTAATGTTGATATTTTGACCTCTTTCCATGAATCACAAGTGTTTTTAATGGCATCTAGAATGGTGAATCCTTTCTATTAGTTTTTCAATTTACTTTGCACAGATTCATCAGTGGAATCACTATCTATGACAACTATAGGCTTATAATAATAAGACTTGAAAGGCAAAATTATTCCCTGATCCATGAGCACTAGAACAAATGTGTATTATTAGGCATGAAAACAACATTAATCTCCTTGTACATCTCCATCAGGGCTCTTGGTGACCAGATGCATTGTCAGTGAACAGTAATGTTTTGAAAGGAATATTTTTTTCTGAATGGTATCTCTTAACAGTGGACTTAAAATATTCAGGAAACCTTGTTTTAAACTGATGTGCTATCATCCATGCTTTGTTCATTTATAGACCACAGGCAGAGTAGATTTAGCATGATACTTCAGGGACTTAGGACTTGGGGGATGGTAAATGAACGTTTTTTTCTAGTTAAAGTCACCGGCTGCATTAGCCTCCAAAAAGAGTCAGCCTGTCTGTTGAAATTTTGAAAACAGGCATTGACTTCTCTCCAGCTATGAAAGTTCCAGATGGCATCTTCTTCCAATAGAAGGCTGTTTCATCTACACTGAAAATCTGTTGTTTAGTATAGCCACCTTCATTAGGGATCTCAGCTGGATCTTCTGGATACCTTTTTGCAACTTCTGCATCAGCACTTGCTGCTTCACCTTATATTTTTATGTTACAGAGACGGTTTCTTTACTAAACTCGTGAATCAGCCAACCTCTCCTAATTTCAAACTGTTCTTCCGTAGCCTTTTCACCTCTCTCAGCCTTCATAGAGTTAAAGAGAGTTAGGGCCTGGCTCTGGACTGGGTTTTGGTTTGGGGGAATGTTGTGGTTGGTCTGATCTTCTATCCAAACCGCTAACACTTTCTCCATATCAACAATAAGGCTGTTTACTTTCTTATCACTCATGTGTCCACTAGAGTAGCACTTTTAATATTCTTCAAAATATTTTCCTTTGCATTCACAGCTTGGCTAACTGCTTGTCACAAGAGGCCTGGCTTTAGTCTTATCACGCCTTTCATCATGCCTTCCTCACTAAGCTAAATAATTTCTAGTATTTTTTGAATTTTATTTATCATTATTGAAATGTGATTGATTTTACATACCTGTGGGGAACAGAGTTGGATATCATTACCAGTGTGCAATATGTGATGCTCAAATCCAGGTAATTATGGAATTCACCATTATACAGTATAATCAGTTTTTGTGGCCTCTTATCAATTCCTTCCTCACCTTCCACCATACCCCTTTCTCTGCTCTAGTAACCAAGTTCTGTTCTGTCCATCTGAAAGTTTAACTTATTATTGTGATTGTCATTTGCTTCGTTGTGATTTATTTATTTATATATTTATTAGCTCCCACTTACGAGTGGGGACATACAGTATTTCCCTTTCTGTGTCTGGCTTATTTCACTTAACACTATTTTCTCACAGCTCATCCAAGTTGCTGTGAATGGCAAAATTTCATTCCTAGTTATGGCTGAGTAGTATTCCATTGTGTATATTTTCATTATCCAGTCATCCATTGATGGACATTTAGGTGGGTTGCAACTCTTGGCTATTGTAAATAGAGCTGTGATAAACATGGGAGTGCAGGTATCCCTTCAACATGATGATTTCCGTTCCTTTGTGTATATAATCAGCAGTGGAATTGCTGGGTGGTATGGCAGTTCTATCTATAGTTGTTCGAGGAATCTTCATACCATTTTCTATAATGGCTGCACCAATTTACAGTCCCACCAACAGTGTAGGAGAGTTCCCCTTTCTCCACATCCTCATCAGAATTTATTCTTTGTCTTTTAAATAATAGCCACTCTAACTCGGGTTAGATGATATCTCAATGTGGTTTCAATTTGCATTTCTGTGATGCAGAGTGAGACTGAACAGAATAGAGACCCCAGAAATCAACCCACATACTTAACAGCCAACTGATCTTTGACAAAGGCACGAAGAACATACATTGGGGAAAAGACTCCCTCTTTAATAAATGTTGCTGAAAAAACTGGACATCCATATGTAGAAGAATGAAACTAGACCTGTGCCTCCCAAGATATACCAAAATCAACTCCAAATGGATTGAAGACTTAAGTATAAGACCTGAAACTATAAAACTCCTAAAAGAAAACATAAGGGAAACACTTCAGGAAGTAGGAATGGGCAAGGACTTTATGATCTCAAAAGAACAGGCAACAAATGGCAAAATAAATAAATGGGATTATATCAAACTGAAAAGCTTCTGCACAGCAAAAGAAACAATTAACAGAGTGAAAAGATGACCTACGGAATGAAAGAAAATATTTGCAAGCTGTGCATCCAACAAAGGATTAATATCTGGAATATACAAGGCACTCAAACAACTTAACATTAAGAAAACAAATAACCCAGTTTAAAAAAGGGCAAAGGAGCAGAATAGGCATTTCTGAAAGGAAGATATACAAATGGCCGAGAGACAGGAATAAAATTTTTGACAAGACAGATGTTCACATGATAAAGACAAATTTTATACGGATGGTCTTTTTCTTTTCTAAATAGAGAGATTCAACAGAGGATAAATCACAAAACCAAGGGCATTCAAACACTGTATGTATCATGTAGTAAGTATGGTACATAGCACTGTAAACATGATATGTAAAAGTATGATATTTACATATTTACAAACATAAGACTCTACTCTTTCTAGCCAATATTGAGTAACAGGGACCAGACTTATCCCCATGCAATGAAGGTGGATATCCATCGGATCCCTGCAAGTTGAAAAATAAACAAGTCCTACAATTGCCAAGCTTATTTCCTAGGGAAAGATTTTATGCTATGTTATAGTGGGAAGGAACCTAGAAAACAGTCCACAATCTCCCTAAGTTGAGAAAAAAGTGCACAGAGGTAGGAAAAAAAAATGTGGCCAGGACTCACAGGGCAGAAGAATGCAGAGGAGGCAGGTGCACAGGAAGAGAAATCAGAGATCTTCAGAAGGTCCCCTTTAAGTATTCAGTTCAGTACGGATCAGCACAGGCATGCAAGAAAACTACCTAAGATCAAGAAAAGGACTGCCCAATAACATTAGAGTAGTGGTTTTCAAGTTTTGTCCCTAAGAGGATATTTGGCAATATCTTGAGATATCTGAATAGCCGACGTGATATTGAAGAAGAACAAAGCTCAGGACTGACATTACTGATCTTCAAGACTTACTCATACTATAAAGCTACGTTAATTAATACAGTGTAATATTAATTAAAAATAGAGAAATAGGTCAATAAAACATAATTGAGATCCCAGATATAGACCCATCTATATATGGTCCACTGATCTTTGATAAAGGAGCAAAAGCAACACTGCATAGAAAAGATAGCCTTCCAACACATTGTGCTGGTACAACTTGACATTTATGTGCAAAAAAAAAAAAAAAAATCTAGACAGACTGAAACTGGATCAGAGACCTAAATGTAAAACACAGAACTATCAAACTCCTAGAAGATACCTTAGAAGAAAATCTATGATTACCTTGGATTTGGCAATGACTTTTCAGATACAACACTAATGAAAAAGAATAGTAAACTAGACTTCATTAAAATTAAAATTTTCTTTTCTGCAAAGGACACTGTCAACTGTCAAGATAATGAAGAGACAAATGACAACCTAAGAGAAAATATTTGCAAAAGACACATCTGATAAAGTACTTGTTGTGGATTAAATGTCCCCCCATTGTATCAGTGTTAAGAGGGTGGGAAATCTGATTATGGTATTTAAAAGGTGGAGCCATTATAAGAGCTGATTAGATCCTAAGGATTGTGCCCCCATGAGTGGTTTAATCCATTCATGGAATAGTAGGTTAATAGTTTAGTGCATTATGAGTTAGTCTTTCTGATGGCTTTATAAGAAGAGCAAGTGAGTATGTTAGCTCTTTCGCTCTTGCCATTCATGCCATGTGACTGCCTTCATCACCATGGGACTCTGTAGTGTTCCCACCAGACAGAAGAAGTCCCTCACCAGATGGGCCCCCTGGACAATGCACATCCAGCCTCTAAAACTGTAAGAAGTACATCTTGTTTCTTTATAAATTGCCTAGTTTCGGGTATTCTGTTATCAGCAACAGAAAGCAGGCTAATAAAGTACTATTATCCAAAGTATACAAAGAACTCTTTCAACTCAAAAATAATTAAACAGCAACCCAACTAAAGTGAGGGTAAAAGATCTGAACAGACACCTCACTAAAAAAGATAAAAGTTAGTAAATAAAAAGTTAGTACATATAAAGATGCTCCACATCATATGTCATCAGGGGAATGTGAGTTAAAACAACAATAAAATGCCACTACACAACTATTAAAATGGCCAAAATCTGGAATATTGACAACACAAAATGCTGACAAGGAAGTGGAACAAGAAAGTGGAACAACAGGAATTGTTATCCATTGCTGGTAGTAATGAAAAAGGGTACAGCCACTTTGAAAGACAGGCAGTTTTTTACAAAACTAAACATACTCTTCCCATATGATCCAGCATGGCACTCCTTGGTATTTACCCAAAGGAGATGAAAACTTATGTCCACACAAAAGCCTTCACGCACATGTTTATAGCAGCTTTACCCATAACTTCCAAAACTTGGAAGCAACTAAGATGACATCAGTATGTGAATAAGTAGATAAAGTGTGGTACATGAAGACAAGAAAATAGTTTTCAAGGCTAAAAAGAAATGAACTATCAGACCATGAAAAGACATGGAGAAATCTCAAATGCATACTTCTAGGTGAAATAAGTCAGCCTGAAAATGCTACATATTGTATGATTTCATCTAAATAATACTCTAAAAAGGCAAAACTATGGAGATAGTAAAAAGATCAGTAATTGCTAGGGGTTGGGGGAGAGAGGAATATGAGGTTGATCACAGAATTTTTAGAGCACTGAAACTACTCTGTATGATACATGGTAAGAACCTGTCATAAATTTTTTCCAAACTCATTGAAGGAACAACACCAAGAGTAAACTCTAGTATAAACTATGGACTCTGGGTGATAATGTGTCAATGCAGGTTCATCAATTGTAACAAAGGTACATCTCCCTGATGATTAGTGATGTTGAGTATTTTTTCAGGTACCTGTTGGCCATTTGTATGTCTTCCTTTGAGAAATATCTGTTTATCTCCTTTGCCCATTTTTTAATCAGATTTTTTTTTTTTTTTACTGTTAAGTTGTTTGAATACTATATATATTCTGGATATTAATCCCTTGTCAGATGTATAGTTTTCAAATATTTTCTCCCTTTTTGTAGGTTGTCTTTTCACTCTGTTGATTATTTCCTTTGCTGTGCAGAATACTTTCGGTTTGATATATTCTGTTTTATTTATTTTTTTGTTTTGTTGCCTGTGCTTTTGGGGTCTTATTTATAAGTCTTTGTCTAGTACTACATCCTGAAGTGTGTTACAGTTTCAGGTTTTATATTTAAGTCTTTAATTCACTTTGAGTTGATTTTGGTATATGACAAGTGGAACAAGTCTAGTTTCATTCTTCTGCACATGGATATCCTGTTTTCCCAGCACCATTTATTGAAGATGCTGTCCTTTCCCCAGTGTACATTCTTGATGTCTTTGTTGAAGATCAGTTGCCTTTAAGTAGGTGGGTTGATTTTTGGATTTTTTATTCTGTTACCTTGCTCCACATGTTTGTTTTTATGCCAGTACCATGCTGCTTTGGTTACTATAGCTTTGTAGTATAACTTGAAGTCAGATAGTATAATACCTCTGGCTTAATTTTTCTGTTTTTTTGCTCAGGATCGTTTTGGCTCTACAGGGTCTTTTGTTGTTCCACTGGAATATTAGGACTGTTTTTCTTTTTCTATTTCTGTGCAGAATATCATTGGTATTTTGATGGGGATCACATTGAATTTTTAGAGCACTTTGGGTAGTACTGGCATTTTCACAATGTTAATATTTCCAATCTATGAGAGTGGAATGTCTTTCCATCTTTTAAAGTCCTCTTAAGTTTCTTTCAGCAGTGATTTGTAATTAACATTGTAGAGATTTTTCACCTCTTTAGTTAAATTTAATCGGAGCTAGTTTTTTTGTTTGTTTGTTTTGTTTTTGGATAGGGCCCGAGTAGGTCCTGAAGGCACAAGTAAGTTACATGAAGAAGTGGCCCAAATGCCCATGGTTCCTACTCTTGCTACACTGCCTTCTCTTCCCCAGCCTGCACCTATGGCCTCATGGGTAGTTCCCTATAATCAGTTGACAGGGGAAGACAAGGCTAGAGCCTCGTTTACAGATGGTTCTGCACGATATGCAGGCACCACCCTGACAGCTGAGGCACTGCACCCCTTTTCTGGGACATCCCTGAAGGACAGTGGTGAGGGCAAATCTTCTCAGTGGGCAGAACTTTGGGCAATGCACTTGGTTGTGCACTTTGCCTGGAAGCAGAAATGGCCAGATGTGAGATTATATATTGATTCATGGCCCGTAGCCAATGGTTTGGCTGGATGGTCAGGGATATGCAAGGAACATGATTGGAAAATTGGTGAGAAAGAAATTTGGGGAAGAGGTAGGTGGATGGACCTCTCCGAGTGGGCAAAGGATGTGAAGATATTTGTTTCCCATGTGAATGCCCATCAAAAGGTGACTTCAGCAGAGGAGGACTTTAATAATCAGGTGGACAGGATGACCAATTCTGTGGATAATAGTCACCTTCTTTCTCCAGCCACCCCTGTCATTTCCCAGTGGGATCATGAGCAAAGTGGCCATGGTGGCAGTGATGGAGGTTATGCATGGGCTCAGCAACATGGACTTCCACTCACCAAGGCCGATCGGGCTACAGTGACTGCTTAGTGCCCAACCTGCTGGCATCAGAGACCAACACTGAGCCCCAGATATGGCACCATTCCCTGGGGTGATCAGCCAGCCACCTGGTGGCAGGTTGATTACATTGGAGCACTTGCATCATGGAAGGGGCAGCGTTTTATCCTTACTGAAACAGATACTTATTCTGGATATGGATTTGCCTTCCCAGCATGAAATGCCTCTGCCAAAACTACCATCCATGGACTCATGGCATGCCTTATTCATTGTCATGGCATTCCACACAGCATTGCTTCTGACCAAGGAACTCACTTCACAGCTAAAGAAGTGCAGCAATGGGCTCATGCTCATGGAACTCATTGGTCTTATCGTGTTCCCATTACCATGAAGCAGCCAGTCAGATAGAATGGTGGAGTGGCCTTTTGAAGTCACAGTTACAGTGCCAGCTTGGTGCCAATACCCTGCAGGGCTGGGGCAAAGTTCTCCAGCAGGCTGTATATGATCTAAATCAGTGCCTAATATATGGTACTGTCTCTCCCATAGCAAGGATTCATGGGTCCAGGAATCAAGGCATGGAAACGGAAGTGGCACCACTAACCATTACCCCTAGGGACCCATTAGCAATATTTTTGCTTCCTGTCCCCGCAACTTAATGCTCTGCTGGTCTAGAGGTCTTGATTCCAGAGGGACGAATGCTTGCACCAGAAAACACAAAAATGATCCCATTGAACTGGAAGTTAAGGCTGCCACCTGGCCACTTTGGTCTCCTCATGCCTCTGAATCAACAGGCTAAGAAAGGAGTTACTGTGTTGGCTGGGGTGATTGACCCAGACTACCAAGGGGAAGTTGGACTACTACTTCACAATGCAGGTAAGGAAGATTATATCTGGAATATAGGAGATCCTTTAGGATGTCTCTTAGTACTACCATGCCCTGTGATTAAAGTCAATGGAAAATTACAACAACCAAATCCAGGCAAGACTACAAATGGCCCAGACTCTTCAGGGATGAAGGTTTGGGTCACTCCACCAGATAAAGAACCACGACACGCTGAGGTGCTTGCTGAAGGCAAAGGGAATACAGAATGGGTAATAGAAGAAGGAAGTTATAAATACCAGCTTCAACCACATGACCAGTTATAGAAATGAAGACTGTAATTGTTCTCCCTGTTGTGTTAAGAATATGTCTCTGTGTATATACTGTATACATATTAAGCAATTATCTTTGTTTTTGTTCCTCTTGTTCTCTATCATGTACCATGAAACTTATTGACTTTATACCAGCATTTAAATGTTGTTAACCTTACTTCATAGTATTTGCTATTTTAAGTTATGGGATATTGGGAGAAGGGTAAATATCATTTAAGGACTTTACCTTTTCCTTCTTGGAAAGGGATTAATGTGTTTCCGGTTGTATGCAGGATAATGTATCATGTGAGGCGAAACTATTATGTTATTCTACCATTTGAAAATTAAGTGTGATTTAAGGATATAGTATGGACACCAGTTGACAAGGGGTGGACTTATGAAGGTCAATTCTAGATGTCGACTTGGTTAGATGAAGAAATGCTGAGAAACCTGGTAAAGCAATCTTTTCAGTTGTGGCCATGAGGGTGTTTCCAGCAGAGATTAGTATGAGAGTCTGAGTAGCTTGGGTGGGAAAGACCCACCCTCAGTGTGGGTGGGAACCATCCAATCCACTGGGAGTCCTGAGAGAACAAAAGACAGAGGAAAAAGGTGAAGCTCTCTCTCGATCCACTGGAGCTGGGATACACTCTTCTCTCCTGTCCGTGGACATCAGAGCTCGAGACTCTTCAGCTTTTGGGTTTCAGAACTTACACCAAGGACACCATCAGCTTCCCTGGTTTTGATGCCTTTGGACTTGGACTGAGCCATGCTACTGTCATCCAGTTTATAGACGGCCTATCATGGGCCTTTTCTTCACAGCCACATGAGCTAATTCCCCTAATAAATCCTTCTCATATAATTATAACATATCCTATTGATTCTGTCTCTCTGGAGAATCCTGACTAATACAGATTTTAGTACCAGGAGTGGTTCTAGAGAAACAAAATCTTAAAGACGAATTTCTTCAATTGGTTTCAGGGTGTTAGACCTAAAATGCTAAGAGCTCGACTTCTAATAATACAGAGAGCACTGATAGTCCTTAGCATGAACTGTTTAAAGAAATATGCAAGATAAACCCATTTAATGGTCCTGATTCACCACAGTCAAGCAATTGGAACACTTAAATGCAATGGGACTAATTGGATCCCAGGATGTCAGGGGCCAAGTGGCAGCACTCAACCAACAAAGGCAAGGTGGGTGTAGTTACCATAATGGACAGCAGAGGCAAAGTGATAATCAGAACATTCTGGCTTGTATAGATCTATGGCATTGGGTAGTTACTCATGGTGTTGCTGTAAGTCAAATAGACAGGAAGCCTACTAAAATCTTACTTGACCTGTATAAGCAGAAAACTTCTAGATCAAGTGAACAAAAGTCTAACTCGGATCATAAAAACAGAGAGTCATGGCCCCTCAATCAATTCCCAGACTTGAGCTAGTTTACAGACCCAGAACCCCTCGAATGAAGGGGTGGCCAGGTCCCCTTGAGGAAGGACCCTGGTACAGCACCAAAAATTTATACTATTAATCTTTCTCCCATCCCAAGGAGACTTGCAGCCTTTTACCAGAATAACTGTGCATTGGGGAAAGGGAAATAATCAGACCTTTTGGGGACTACTAGACACTGGTTCTGAATTGACATTGATTCCAAGAGACCCAAAGCATCACAGTGGCCCTCCAGTTAGAATAGGGGCTTATGGGGGTCAGGTTATCAATGGAGTCTTAGCCCAGGTCCAACTTACTGTGGGTCCACTGGGTCCCCAAAACCATCCTGTGGTTATTTGCCCAGTTCCAGAATGCATAATTGGAATAGACATACTTAGCAGTTGGCAAAATCCCCACATTGGTTCTTGATTGATTTCTTTTTCTGCTAGTTCATTGTTGAAAACATTACTGATTGTTGTATATTGATTTTGTATCCTGTAATTTTACTGAATTCATTTATCAGCTCTAAGAGTTTTTTGGTAGAGTGTTTAGATTTTTCTATATATAGGATCATACCATCTGCAAATAGGGACAGTTTGACTTCATCTTTTCCAGTTTGGATACACTTTATTTCTTTCTCTTGCCTAATTGCTTTGGCTAAAACTTCCAACACTATCTTAAATAGGAGTAATGAGAGTGGATATCCTTGCCTTGTTTCTGTTCTTAAAGGAAAAGCTTTCCACTTTTCCCCACTCAGGATGATGTTGGTGGTGGGTTTGTCATATATGGCTTTTATTGTGTTGAGACACTTTCCTTATACATGTAATTTGTTGAAAGTCTCTATCATGATGAAATGTTGAATTTTGTTAAATGCTTTTTCTGCATCTTTTGAGATTATCATATGGTTTTTGTACTTGATTTTGTTGTTGTAGTATATCACATTTATTGATTTGTGTATGTTGAACTGTCTTTGCATCCCTGGGGTGAATCCCACTTGATTATGATGTACAACATTTTTGATGTGCTGTTATATTTTGTTTGCTAATATTTTGTTGAGTATTTTTGTGTCCATGTTAGCCTTGATTTTTTTTTAATCTTTTTATGGTTTGCATATCCAGATGATGCTGGCCTCATAGAATGAGTTTGAGAGAATGGCCTGTGTTTCAATTTTTTGAAATAGTTCAAATAGGTTTGGTATTTATTCTTCTTTAAAGGTTTGGTAGAATTCAGCAGTGAAGCCATTCCGTCCTGGGCTCTTCTTTTTTAGGAGACTTCTAATTACTACTTTGATATTGTTGCTCGTTAGTGGTCTGTTAAGGTTTTCTGTTTCTATTTTGGTCACTCTTGGTAGTTTGTATGTGTCCAGAAATTTATTCATTCCTTTCAGGTTTTCAAATTTGTTGGTGTATAGTTGTTCATAATAGCCTCTAGTGATTCTTTGTGTTTCTATGGTATCCATTATAATATTTCCTTTTCTGTTTCTTGTTATTTGGGTCCTCTCCTTTTTTTAGTTAGTCTAGCTAATGATTTGTCTATTTTGTTTATCTACTTAAAAAAGCAACTTTTTGTTTGAGTATCTTTTGTGTTGATTTTTTGGTCTTTATCTCTTTTGGTTCTGCTCTGATGTTAATAATTTCTTTTTGTCTACTAATTTTTTGGTTGAATTATTCTTATATTTCTAGTTCTCTGAGGTATAACTTTAGGTTGTTTATTTGAACTTTTTCTATTGTTTCAAAGTAAGCATTTAAAAAATAAATATAAGTCCAGGAGTAAGACAGTATCTGTCAATAACAACCCTAAATATAAATGGACTGGATTCCTTACTCAAAAGACATAGACAGGCTGAATGGATTAAAAAGCCAGACCTAACTATATGCTCCCTTCAGGAAACTCACCTCATCTGTAAAGACTCATACAGACTAATTGTGAAGGGATGGAAAAAAGATATACCATGCAAATAAAAACCAAAAATGAGCAGGAGTAGCTATTCTAATATAGGATAAAATAGACTTTAAACCAAAAACTATGCAAAGAGACAAAGAAGGTTATTATACAATGATAAAGAGATCTATTCAGCAAGAAGACATAACAATCATAAATATATACATATCCAACATCTGACTAGCCAGATGTATAAAGCAAACACTATTAGACCTAAAGAAAGAGGAAGACCTCAATACAATAATAGTTGGGGACCTCACACCCCTCTTTCAACTATGGACAGATCATCTAGGCAACAAATCAGCAGAGAAAGACAGGATTTAAACTAAACTTTAGACCAACTGGACTTGGCAGATATCTACAGAACATTTCATCCAGTAACTACAGAATATGTATTCTTATCATCAGCACATGGAACATTCTCTAGGATATATACTACATGCTAGACCACACATAAGTCTCAAAAAATTTTAAAAACTTGAAATCATTTTAAATATCTTTTCAGACCACAATAGATTAAAACTAGAAATCAATAACAAGAGAAACTTTGGAAACTATATAAACACATGGAAATGAAACACATTCTTGAACAACCTATGGGTCAAAGAAGAAATTAAAGAGGAAATAAAAAAATTTGCTGAAACTAATGAAAATAAAGGCACATCATAACATAACATATGGCATCATATTAGTGCATTTCTTTTGCTTATAACAGAATACCTAAAACTAGGTATTTTATTTTAAAAAGAGGTTTATTTGGCTCACAATTCTGGGACAGGTGCATCTGGTGTCAGCCTCAGGCTGCTCCTACTCATGGCAAAAAGCATCAGGGCAGCCAGAGGACAAGATCACATGGAAGGAAGAGAGATAGAGGGGAGGTGCCAGGCTCCTTTTAAACAACCAGCTCTTATGGGAACCAATAGAGCTGAGAACTCACTCACCACTTGTCCCAGGGAGGGTATTAACCTATTCATGAGGGATCCACTCCCTATGACCCAGACTGCTCTCAACACTGCCACACTGGGGATCATATTTCCACATGAGCTTTGTGGGGACAAAATACCTAAATTCTATCAGGCATACTGCAAAAGCAGTTGTAGCTTTCAATTTAAAATGAGAGACATAATGCTCTTCCTTTCACTTGAACACTTAGAGGCCACTGTAGAGTTATTAAATGGCCTAATTTCAATAGTGTTGTGTCTCAGGTAATACGGAGGCCTGAGGAGAGAGAAAGACAAGGAAACAGCCAGTGGGTAGAACAGTCAGAACACACACAACATTTATTAAGTTGGTCATCCTCTGAGGGCATGGCCTTTGGCATCTCAAAACAATTACAATAGTAATATCAGAGACCACTAATCACAGATCACCATAACAGATATAATAATAATGAAAAAGTTTGAAATATTTCAAGCATTACCAAAATCTGGCACAGAGACACAAAGTGAGCATGTGCTGTTGGAGACATGGCACCGAGACTCGCTCAAGGAAGGATTTCCACAAACATTCAATTTGCAAAAAAATGCAATACCTGCAAAGTATAATAAAGCAAAGTGCAATAAAATGAGGTATGCCTGTACAGTGATGTAATTCTTCATGGATTGTCTGAACCAAGAGCTGAATCAAAATTTTAGGGCCTACTTTTCCACTCTGAAAGGTACAACCTTCTGGAAAAATCGAGATACTTTGAATAACACACATCACCAATGAAAAATTATTTCTAACATTTTTGTACTTGGTAACAACCCACAGGAGAAGCTGGAGCTAAAAATCTTTAAAGACATCTTAGTAATTCTGGAATTTAGACTCCAAATAACTAACCAACTATCTCTGAAGTATGTATTCCCAGTCAGAATCATTCAAAGTAACCAACAGCCTTGAAATATAGATTAAAGTAAACTTACACACACACACAGACACACACACACACACACACACACACACACACACACACCCTTCCCACCTCTCACCTAGCTGAAGCATTTTAAAGTAAGTTATAACTGTATAATAAAGTCTACATGTATAAAATCCATGCTACAAATATATTCCAGATTTTCCTCTCTAAAACAAACCTTTGGGTTTTTCACATTTTCTTCTTGCTCAAAAGTTTCAATTTTAATCCATGATCCAATCCCCTCACTCAGCTTGACAGTGATGGACACCTAAGATCTGGGGCTATCTACCCCACAAATCTTAATTTTCACTATTTTTCTAATGATTTCTTTCACTTACTTATGTGGCTTTTCCCAGTTTTATTTTTCTCTCATCTTTATGTTTCTTTCTTTTTCATCTCCACAAGCAAAGTCTTTTATACTTCATAAATGCTAATGACTCCAATTTTTCCTCTGCTCTCTTCTACACATTTCCCTGTGGCTACCTAACCTGCCCATTGGACTTCTACAACCACGATGTGCAGAAATGGAAAGAGAAGATGAGGTGAGAAGGCAAGGCAGGAGAAATAGCAGGAACATTCAGAAGGAGGAGGGACAGAGATGGAGATCTTCAAGCTCAATCACAGTGACAGAGTTTAGAATCTCTTAAGGGTTAGAGGTTTAAATTATTGTACAAATAGCAATTTGAAGAAAGACCATGGGCCAAAGAAGAAAATAAAATCTAAGAGAAGCAAAATTTAGAAGAAGTTCTCAAGTATTAAGACAAAGTATTCACTTTTTCTACAAAAGTGTCTTGAAATTCCATGATACCAATCACATAATAATTCTTCCTTTTTATGGGAATGGAGGATACTAACATTATAAGCATTTCAGTAAAATATTTCAAAGTTAATTTTAAACATTCCCAGGAGGGATTTACATGTTTTTAGTAAGTAAGAATAAATAAATATGCAAATTTAATATTTAAAATTCCTTTGTGTAGAAGCCAAGGTGGCTTGCCCTTTTATATATGCATTCCTTTCCACTAGATTAAGAAGAAATAGTCACAAGTAATGCAAAATGAGAATTGCGTGGACATTCCATAATTAATTAGGAGGTAGTGGAAGCCCAAATCCTCTTCCCCAGTAAAACAGAAAAAGTTTAGAGCACCACTTTTTGCTTGCTATCTTCATTTAGTCCCCCTTTGCCTTCTCTTTGATCACAATCGTCAAGCAGCTATTACTCAGAGCATGGGATTAACTGACAAAACTGAAATTTCTCCTCTTCAGTCAGAGAACTGAAAGCTGTTCAGGTAATATGAGGATGCTCTTTGAGTTTTCACAGGGAATAAATGGTTATGTGATACCCTTTGATCAGTATTTGCCTGTTGTTACTCTGAAGTATTTTGTTCATTGTGATTAGATGAATCAAAGTATTGTCTATTCCAGAGACAGAAATGTCTAGATTTTGGTAGCTTTTAAAACAGAGTACTTTAAAAAGAAGTGAAAATAACCATAATTTAGAAGTGAACTTTATTTTCCCAGGGTCTAAATGGGAGAGAGACCTATTAAGTGAAAACTTGGAGCAAGCAACCAAAAGTCATTATTGACCACTGTATACCTTGTAGTTCCCAAGGGGAGATTTTATACTCCATCTCATTCTTCAGTGAGGAGAAATAATTATTCCCAGGATTATTTTTACTCTATGTTTAGGGCCTTCTAAAAGAATTTTAACACTTTCCTACTACCTGTATCCCATCACAAATTCTCCCTTCTTTTCTACCCTCTGAGAGTTATTTTTAATACCATCTAATCCTGTCCTTTACATGTATATCCATTAAATCTACCCCTTCCAGGCCTCCCCATGCCCTTACACACAAGTGTGCCCATCACCTCTAGAGAGGAGATGATAGGGCCTTATTTATTTATTTTTTTCCTCTTCTTTTTTTTTTTTTTAAATTTTTTTATTAAGTTTTATTTCGTCGATATACATTGTGGCTGATTATTGCTCCCCATCACCAAAACCTCCCTCCCTTCTCCCTCCCCCCTCCCCCCCTCCCCCCTGCCCCCCAACAATGTCCTTTCTGTTTGCTTGTCGTATCAACTTCAAGTAGTTGTGGTTGTTATATCTTCTTCCCCCCCCCCGGGGTGTGTGTGTGTGTGTGTGTGTGTGTGTGTGTGTGTGTGTGTGTGTGTGTGTGTGTGTGTGTGTGTGTGTGTGAATTTATATATTAATTTTTAGCTCCCACCAATAAGTGAGAACATGTGGTATTTCTCTTTCTGTGCCTGACTTGTTTCACTTAATATAATTCTCTCAAGGTCCATCCATGTTGTTGCAAATGGCAGTATTTCATTCGTTTTTATAGCTGAGTAGTATTCCATTGTGTAGATGTACCACATTTTCCGTATCCACTCATCTGATGATGGGCATTTGGGCTGGTTCCAACTCTTGGCTATTGTAAAGAGTGCAGCGATGAACATTGGGGAACAGGTATACCTTCGACTTGATGATTTCCATTCCTCTGGGTATATTCCCAACAGTGGGATAGCTGGGTCGTATGGTAGATCTATCTGCAATTATTTGAGGAACCTCCATACCATTTTCCATAGAGGCTGCACCATTTTGCAGTCCCACCAACAATGTATGAGAGTTCCTTTTTCTCTGCAACCTCGCCAGCATGATCTTCGACAAAGGCACCAAGCCTATTCACTGGGGAAGGGACTGTCTCTTCAGCAAATGGTGCTGGGATAACTGGATATCCATATGCAGGAGAATGAAACTAGATCCATACCTCTCACTGTATACTAAAATCAACTCAAAATGGATTAAGGATTTAAATATACACCCTGAAACAATAAAACTTCTTAAAGAAAACATAGGAGAAACACTTCAGGAAATAGGACTGGGCACAGACTTCATGAATACGACCCCAAAAGCACGGGCAACCAAAGGAAAAATAAACAAATGGGATTATATCAAACTAAAAAGCTTCTGCACAGCAAAAGGGCCTTATTTTTAAGTGTCTTCTTTTCTTTGCCTGAATAAGAGGGAAACCATAGGATGACGATATCCAAACCTATACTACAAATCCAGACCTTTATCCTAAGTTCTGTCCCACAGATCTACTGCATGCTGCACCTTTGCACCTGAGTTCATTCATTCTGTAAATATCTGAGTACTTAGGTAATGGTACACCATTAAAGTGTGATCCCTGACCTCATGGAGATTACATTTCAGGTAACATTTATGGACTGTATTATGGAAAGTTCACAACAACTTTTTCTTTGTTCTCTTTTCAGGTATTACTAAGTTAAAATAACCTGCTCAAGGCCACATGTTTAGGAAGAAGAGACCAATCATTACATACCCCACATTGAACTCCTGGTCACTTTTTTCTTCCCCAGCTACATTGACAATGTGAGAGAGAGAGAGAGAGAGAGAGAGAGAGAGAGAGAGAGAGAGACAGAGAGACAGAGAGACAGAGAGACAGAGACAGAGAGGGGAAGGCCTGTCTTTCATCACATATCTGTTTCAACTGATGACAATACCCAGTTGTGCAGGCAAAATATCTTTAGTTATCTTTATTTCTCTTTCTTCTTCATTATCTACACCTACTTAGTCACCAACTATAGTCAATTTTACTACCTAAATATTTTTCGGTTTCATCCAAATGCCTTATTTTAAGCCTTCATTATTTCTCTCATGAAATATTTTAATAGTGTCCTGACTGATGGAGCATTCAGTCATTCTGTACCCTTCACATTTATTTCCCACATTGTCACCGAATATATTGCTCAAAAATCTAAACCTAATCACTCTTTTTCCATGGTATTTTCTTCCATTCTCTCAGTTATCTTTAGTGAAAAACCTCAAAACTATACCTGCACCTCTCCTGTAGGCATCTCCTTTTATAGCTATAGAGCTACCTGTAATTCTCTGGATGCGAGTGAGGTCAAGTTGTCAAATGCCAAAACCACTTTAGAAAAAAATTTGATGTTTCCTTATAGAGTTGAACATGCACTTACCATATGAACTAGCAATTCCACTCCTAGGTATTATCCCAAGAGAAATAAGAATATGTCAACCCAAAGTTTCATAGCAAGTTTCTTTGCAATAGCCAAAAAAACCCCAAAAAACTGGAAATAACTTAAATAAACCACTAATAGATTTAAAAAGTTGGGTTACATACAGCAATATTCTGGAACTAGCTTATTACTACCCAGGAGAGACTATTGTTAAATTTTCAGAAATTTTATCAGCTGATTGATGTCATGTTGGTAGTTTGTAATTACCAATGGTAGGAACAGTCTCATCATGGAAATCGACAAACTGCAAATTATGGTTACCCCTCCCCCCCCATAAATCTGGTTTTAAAGCATTTACCAGAGCACTGGTTATATTTATAAAATGGAATTCTTACTTAGAATAAACTGGATCAAATTACAGATACATCCAACAACATGGATGAATCTCAAAGACACTATGCTGAGTAAAAGAGACCAGACAAGAAAGATGACAACACATATGATTCCATTTATATGCAATTCTTTGTACAAAGATAATTGACAGTGACAAAATATATAACAATGGTTGCCTGGGCCAGGGGTGTGGTAGTGGTGGGAGGTTTAGTGCTTAAGGATACAGGGGAACTTTTTTGAGATGATGAAAATGTTCTATATCTTGACTGTGGTAGTAGTTTCAAGAATATGTCTGTCAAAACTTGTCAAACAGTGCATTCAAAATGGGTGCATTTTACTGAATGTAAATTATACCTCAATAAAATTGACTTAAATTTATAAAATGTGTATGAACAATACCTATACAGATACAACTGAATATACTGGAGACTCCCTGAGTCATCTCATTTCTAGGCTTGTAATCACTGTGTGAGGCTTTGTACTTTAATAGGAAAGCATTACAAAATCAATCTGATTTCAAGTATTTTGATTAAAAATTGTGTTGCATTTTTAAATTCTAGCTATGCTTAATAGTTTTTCTGTGATATTTAAAATTGCTTAGCTTAATTTATTTCAAGTTAAATTGTTCTAGGAGGTGTGTCTAAGCAATTTTCTGGCTGAAAGTAGTATTAACTCCTGAAATCAACAGAAGCATAATTCAGTAAGGAATGGAGACTTGAGTGACTGGTATAGTTAATACTGCATAGAAAAAGCTTAATTACTAATAAACAGCTTGCCCAATGTAAAGCTCTAATTGTTTCTTTGTCCTGACTTCTTTGCTAAGGTTAAAAATATTTTGGAAATATTACTGACGCTAATGAAGATTTTCAAGCTATAAAAAAATCCCAGAATATTTTAAATAAAAAGGCAAGTTGCTACAATTCAAACCTCTTTTGAAGCTATACAAACTTGATCTTTTTACAAATTTTAATTTAGCATTACATGATTTATTTTACCTTTAATATGTAGCACCATAAAAAGTATAAGAAGTCCTTTCATTTCTCTTGAGTCATATTTATAATTATTTTTGTCTACTTCCCTCCTGAAATATGTGTTAAGGTAATTTAGTCTATGAGGTATTACACATTGGTAACGGTGATGTCTTTTAGAACTTCTAATTAAGACAGAGATGAAATGTGTTTATATCCATATGTAATAATTTCTTTACTCACTTTTGTTCTTTGCTTATGAATAATTATATTTTTCATTCATGCCAGAAATTGAATCTTTTGTGAACTGCAATTTGTTTTGTAGAGATGTGTGCTGAACTTTAATTGGTAAGGATAAAAGTACGTTATCTATTTTCTATAAGCGCTGATATAGAATTTTTCATTATGCTTTCTCTCTGTATTTACCAAGTCCATACCAAATCTAAGACCTAACGATAACACATTCACTAACATCAATCTATTCTGAAAATGACTGTAGCAGACACTGTTGATGCCCTGTGCTAGGTCATGTCTCACCTCTGAGTCTTGTTGCAGACATAATCTGAGATCTCTGCACCCTTTGCCTATGGTCTTTCTGTAAGCAGCAGACCTCAGGCATTTCTTTTTTCTTTTTCTTTCTTTTTTTTAAAAATTTTAATTTGTCAATATACAAGTATTTGATTTTTGTGTCCCTTTACCAATTCCTCCTGTTTCTCCTTCCCTTCCCCACTCCCCACCATTAACATCATCTCTGTCCACTTGTCTTAACAAGTTCAAGGAATTGTGATTGTTGTCTCTTCTTCCCCTCCAGCCCCTGTTTATTTGTTCGTATATTTATTTACTTATTTTTATTAGCTCCCCCAAATAAGTGAGAACATGCAGTGTTTCTCTTTCTGTGCCTGGCTTATTTCAATTAATATAATTTTCTCTAAGTCCATCCATGGTGCTGTGAATGATAGTATTTCATTTGTTTTTTTATAGCAGAGAAGTATTCCATTGTGCAGATACACCACATTTTCCTTATCCACTCATCCAATGATGGACATTTAGGCTGGTTCCAACTTTTGGCTATTGTAAATAGTGCTGCAGTAAACATGGGAGTACATGTATTCCTTCGACATGATGATTTCCATTCCTCTAGGAAGGAATAGCTGGGTCATATGGTAAATCTATCTATAATTGTTTGAGGAACCTCCATACCATTTTCCATAAAGGTTGCACCATTTTGCAGTCCCACCAACAGTGCAGGAGGGTTCCTTTTTCTCTGGCCAACATTTATCATTTTCAGTCTTTTGGATATTAGCCATCTAAACTGGAGTGAGATGATATCTCAATGTGGTTTTGATTTGCATTTCCTGAATGCTAAGTGATGTTGAGCATTTTTTCATGTGTCCATTGGCCATTCATATATCTTCCTTTGAGAAATGCCTATTCAGTTCTTTTGCCCATTTTTTAATTGGGTTACTTGTTTTTTTGCTGTTAAGTTGTTTGAGTTCCTTATATAGTCTGGTTATTAATCCTTTGTCAGATGTATATTTTGCAAGTATTTTCTCCCACTCTGTTGATTGTCTTTTTGGTCTGTTAATTGTTTCCTTTGCTGTGCAGAAGCTTTTCAGTTTGATATAATCCCAATTGTCTATTTTTCCTTTGGTTGCCTATGCTTTTGGGGTCATATTGAGAGAAATTAAAGGAGACACAAGAAGATGGAAAGATATCCCATGTTCTTGGATTGGAAAAATCAACATTATGGAAATGTCCATGCTACCCAAAGTGATCTACAAGTTCAAGGCAATCCTTATCCAAATTCCAATGACATTTTCCTCAAAAATGGAAAAAACAAAATATCCTAACATTCATATGGAACAAAAAAAGATCACAAATAGCCAAAGGAAACCTGAACAACAGAAAAAATAAAGTTGGAGACATAACACTACCTGACTTTAAACTATACTACAAACCTACAGTAACCAAAACAGCATGATACTGGCATAAAAACAGACACATGGACTAATGGAACACAATAGAGAGCCCAGAAATCAACCCACACACCTACAGCCATCTGATCTTGGTGTAAAGGCACCAAGTGTATACATCAGAGAAGGGACTGTCTCTTCAGTAAATGGTGCTGGGAAAATTGGACATTCATATGCAGGAGAATGAAACTAGACCTGTACTTCTCCCCATATACCAAAATCAACTCAAAATGGATTAAAGCTTAAATATACATCTGAAACAATAAAACTCCTTAAAGAAAACATAGGGGAAACACTACAAGAAATAGGATTGGGAACAGACTTTATGAATATGACCTCAGGCATTTCTGTAAGCTCTCCTGGTCCACATGCAGGTGAGGCCCACAGGGGCTTCTGAGAATGTTAAAGCAGGGGAGGGGCATAGGGACTTCACACAGTAGGAATTAGGGTTGGTAGATAAAAGCCCCAGCTTCCAATTCTTTAAGTAAAAGTTTTGTGTACATGCAACAGGATTTATCAGAGGGTTTCAAGTGGGATTCAGCCTCAGTTGCCCACACTGATAAAAAAATCAATAATTCCCTATTTACTGTCTTTCTCTTTCTTTGCCTCATTCTCTCCACTCCTTCACTCTAGCTCCTTGGGATCATCTCCCAAATAAAATGTCTGCAAGCCCTTATCTCAGGCTCTGATTCAAGTGAACTCAAACCAATGAACTTTTTTAATATAATTATTCATTAGTTGGAAATAACCATTCTTGACTACATATAATTATGCTTAATTTAGAGTTTATTGTTGTCAGCTCTAAGATGAACATTTGGGAATCACTCAGTGGAAATAAAAGCATTTGTTTGAATTCTGGCTCAAGTTATTATTACATGACTTTAAACAAATTATTTTTGTTCTGTGAGCCTCAAGTTCACTGCTAGTGAAATATGATAATAGCTATCAAATGATTATGTTAAGGTGAGATTAGCTACTCTATGGGAAAATTTTTATAAGTTAAAAGGACTGTATAAGTTCAAGGCATTTTAAATACTACCTGCTATGGTTTGAATGTTTTCATCCTCTTCAGAACTCATGTTAAAACTTAATCCCCAATGCAACAGTGTTGAGAGGTGAGGCTTAATGGGAAGTGTTTGGGTCATAAGGGTTTACCCTCATGAATTAATGGCACTATTAAAAAGGCTTGCAGAAGTGGTTCTCCCTGTTCTGCTCTTCTGCCATGTGAAGAATTGCTTTCCTCCTCTGTGGAGAATACAGCATTCAAGGTGCCGGAGAAGCAGACTAGACCCTCACCAGACACCAGATGCTGGCACCTTGATCTTGGACTTCCCACCACCAAAACTATAAGAAATAAATTTCTGGTTTTTATAAATTACCCAATCTTTGGTATTCTGTTATAACAGCACAAAATGAATGAAGACACCACCTGACACAAAAACCTTCCTCAAATACTGCTTTTTAAAATTTAGTACTTGTGAATACCTTCGTTTTTACTTGTATACATATTTATCTTGTAAACTTTTAAACTTTTATTCTCAACAGATATGCATCCATCATGTGTGTAACCCTTTATGTGACTTGCTGGAGTTGCATAACGTAGGTATTGATTAGCTCAGTAATTGAAAGGTTTAGAAATGGCTTCAATTCTGGAAGAACGTAGGGGTCAATTTAAGAATTCAATTTCTCTCTCTCTCTTTCTCTCTCCCTCTCTTCCCTTCCCTCTCTCTCTTTTAATATCTGGACTACTTTACCTACTTTTGTTGAATTTATTCTAAGGTTTTCTATATACCATGGGACAAAGGTCCTCTCTATTTGCTTTCTTATATTTTCCCAGCTTGGCAAACAAGGACAGACCATTTCTTGTGTGATAGTTTCAGAAAAATTCTAGGCATAACTCTAATTGGCCTTGTTGCGATAATGTGCTCATCCTTGATCCAATTATTGTAGAGGTTAGAATTTTCTGATCTGGCGAGCCTGCCAGTCCTCTCCCTTCCCTCTCCCTTCCTCCCTTCTTTCCTCTCTTTCTCCTCAGTAAAACAGAAAAATACACTTACACTTTTATTTACTACCCCTCTTCCTTCTAAACAGTAAGGGACCCACTAACTACAACAGGCATCTAGAATGGTGCAGAGGCTCAAGGATTTACAGAGAGACTACATATAAATTCTTTCCAGCGATTGATATTTGGCAAGCTGAATTGTTGGTATTAATAGTTAGCATCATCCCCCCTACCCGCCTCCAAAGACTGGCTCATCATCTGCTGTTCTAACATTCTGCTCTGCTCAGGGGTCTTTTAGATTCATAGAGAAGACACTGCTGATGGGTTGTTCCACTTTATCCCATTGCTAAGTTTTCTACCCAGCAGAATAGTGGGAAGCAGGATATGCTCCAAGCACAAATTTATTCATTTATTTATTTTAAATTATTTTTTTTCATATTTTTAGATAATTTACTATACATTCATGTGGGGTACAACATTAATGTTCAATAATTGTGTGCAATATGTGGTGGTTAGATCAGTATAGTTAGCTTATTCATCATTACAACACACAATCATTCTTTGTGTCCATTGACCAATTCCTCGTTAGCCCCCCCTCCCCTCCTCTCTTTCACCTCTAGTTTTCTAAAAGTTAAATGTATTACTGCGGTTGTTGTTTCTTTCCTTCTGTCTGTCTCTCTTTATTGTTCATTTGTTTATTTTTGGATTCAGTTCCCAGTTATAACGGAGAACATGCAGTACTTCTCTTTCTGTACCTGGGTTGTTTCACTTAGAATAGTTTTCTCCAGGCTCATCCACGCTGCTGCAAATGGTAGACTTTCATTCTTTTTTATGGCTGAGTATTATTCCGTGGTGTATATCTACCACAATTTCCTTATCCCGTCATCCATCCATAGACATTAAGGTTGGTTCCATCACCTGGCTATTGTAAATAGAGCTGCAATAAATACAGGAGTGCAGGTGTCCCTTCAACCTGATATTTTCATAAAATATTGTGGCAGAAACAATGCTATGTGTCACTTTACTATACCCTCTTCCTGGACACACAGGAAGATTGTATTTCCTTGCTGTTCAGTTGGCTCATGGAGATTGACTTTTGACCAAGGAATGTGTAAAGTTATAATATATGCTGTTTCCTGGCCCGGATGTTAAAAAAATCTTAATAAATCTCCAGGCCTCACTTTCCCTGTTGTGGTGACCCTCGAGAGCACATTACAGATGCTGTAACTACAGGAAGGAAGAGAGCTGCCTGAGTTTCCTGGAACTTCACACTTATCTGTTATGTCTCCCCAAATTCCAGGATTTATCTGATGTAACAGATTTGCTCACTCTAATTAATACATTATACCCTTAGCCTAATCCCTGTATACTTATGACTGAAAATAAATAAAATTCAATTTGATAATAGGCATCAGGATTTTGTCACTGCTTTTTGTTATCAATTTGCCAATAAACACCCTTATAGGATCAAAAAGCATCCACATCTATCATGAAATTTCCTTGATTTCTCTTGAATTTCTGTTCCCATACATGCTATTCTAGCTTTATTCTCTTGTGTATACCTTCAGTCCTTTAAAGAACATCAGATCTATTTCTTTATGTATTGGGAAATATTTGGCTGCATCTCAAATTCATCATTTCTTCTCTGAGTTGCATGTCTTCCTCAGAATGACACCATGGGTCTTGATTTAGCTCTTTGTCTTTTACATGCCCAGTAGCTCCTCAATAGTTCCATTAAAATGGATGCTAAGTAAGACACTGATCTCATAAGTCTTTAAATTCAATAATTTTATTGTTATTTTAATTCAAATCGAATTTAAATTCAGTCACAGACATCTCTAAAGATAATCTGAGGCTAAAATATATTCTATCATCAGTATTACTCTAAAACATTCTTTTTCATTGAATATAAGCCATACATCTATAAAATCTACTGTGAGAGTTATCAGTGCTGTCAGTCCAGTTGCCTCATCCCACAGAAAGAAATACTGGCACTTCTCGAGCTTCTCATTTAAAATTTCTCACTGACATTCTCAGCTTTGTGTTATTCTTATAGCTCTTCTTTCTTCTTGCATTATACACCTCTCTTTTTCAATTATTCAGGATTCTGTGTAATGTTTCCTTCATTCTTTTATCTCATCTAGATTTTTTTCTTTTTCTCAGTATCATCTACTTTCTTTGGAAAATCTTTTGATTACCATTATAAGTAATTTATTTTATTCATCCTTTATATAACTCTACAAAACATGTTTTATGAAAGTGACATTTTATTTCTGATTTTTTTCACTAGCATCTAATTATTTTGCCTTATGTTCTTTCTGTAAGAATCTTTGTGGATTGCATATAGATTTAATAGTGTCTCTTATACCAACTTTCCTAAAAGACAGACATTATTGTATATGCATATTACCCTGTTTCAATCTCCAAATGGTCCAACCACATAAGTATTGCCCCTCAACTTTCATCATAATAATCTCTGCTGTAGATAGGTTAAATACTAGTTTTCTGTTCTTCATAGTTCCAAGGAGAGTGTGCAGTTTCTAGTAAATTTTTAGTCATCTATTACATCAAACTCAATTAGATTAAATTTGCATTTATACAAGTGACTATAGTAATCATAGCAATTGATATGGGTGTCAAAATTTTTCTACGCACACTAACATTCTTTAGAAATAAAAAAGATAAAATATAATGTACAGTTTATTCCAGTACAAGGAGCACTTGAACTGGAACATTCTCAGCCAGTAGCACTTCGAATGCTGCAAACTTAATGATATGAAAATTTTGGCAAGGTAGATAAACTCTCTGTGACTCAAGGTTTTTTGTAGTTGTTGCTGCTTCTATTTTTCATCTGTAAAATAGCAGTAGTTAATACACAGGTTCTTAATATATGTAGTACATAGTAAGCAGTGTGTAAGTGTTAACTGTAATTTCAAATCTGTATTGGTTATATATCTTGTAACTGTCCATTCATGAGCATAAGTAGAAAACTAAATTTTCTCAGGTACCCATTATACCTGAGTAGATACCTGAGTAATTGCTATAGACTGCTGTCTGCATAAGCCTCATGCAGTGACTTCTAGAAGGTTTAGATTGATTTTGGCTCAACGAAACCTAGATTTTTTTTTTTTTTAAATTTGGGCTTTAGATCACCACCAAGAAAACTGTTTGGAAGCAGGAGTAGATGGAGAGAAAATTTGGTTAAATTATATGCAAGTGGTGCTGGGATAACTGGATATCAATATGCAGGAGAATGAAACTAGATCCATACCTCTCACCGTATACTAAAATCAACTCAAAATGGATTAAGGATTTAAATATACACCCTGAGACAATAAAACTTCTTAAAGAAAACATAGGAGAAACACTTCAGGAAATAAGACTGGGCACAGACTTCATGAATACGACCCCAAAAGCACGGGCAACCAAAGGAAAAATAAACAAATGGGATTATATCAAACTAAAAAGCTTCTGCACAGCAAAAGAAACAATTAAAAGAGTTAAAAGACAACCAACAGAGTGGGAGAAAATATTTGCAAAATATACATCTGACAAAGGATTAATATCCGGAATATATAAGGAACTCAAACAACTTTACAAGAAGAAAACAAGCAACCCAATTAAAAAATGGGCAAAAGAGCTAAGTAGGCATTTCTCTAAGGAAGATATCCAAATGGCCAACAGACATATGAAAAAATGCTCAACATCACTCAGCATCCGGGAAATGCAAATCAAAACCACATTGAGATACCATCTAACCCCAGTTAGGATGGCTAAAATCCAAAAGACTATGAACGATAAATGCTGGCGAGGCTGCGGAGAAAAAGGAACTCTCATACATTGTTGGTGGGACTGCAAAATGGTGCAGCCTCTATGGAAAATGGTATGGAGGTTCCTCAAACAATTGCAAATAGATCTACCATACGACCCAGCCATCCCACTGTTGGGAATATACCCAGAGGAATGGAAATCATCAAGTCGAAGGTATACCTGTTCCCCAATGTTTATCGCAGCACTCTTTACAATAGCCAAGAGTTGGAACCAGCCCAAATGCCCATCATCAGATGAGTGGATACGGAAAATGTGGTACATCTACACAATGGAATACTACTCAGCTATAAAAACGAATGAAATACTGCCATTTGCAACAACATGGATGGACCTTGAGAGAATTATATTAAGTGAAACAAGTCAGGCACAGAAAGAGAAATACCACATGTTCTCACTTATTGGAGGGAGCTAAAAATTAATATATAAATTCACACACACACATACACACACACACACAAACCGGGGGGGGGGGAGAAGATATAACAACCACAATTATTTGAAGTTGATACAACAAGCAAACAGAAAGGACATTGTTGGGGGGGAGGGGGGGAGGGAGAAGGGAGGGAGGTTTTGGTGATGGGGAGCAATAATCAGCTACAATGTATATCGACAAAATAAAATTAAAAAAAAACCAAACAAACAATATTCTGGCAGGATTGAGATCATCTTATTATACAACTTCCTAAGAGCTGGAGCTTTAGCAATAGTGGTAGCTGCTTTAATGACTAATTAAGGGGGTAAAAAGGGAAGGCTTGAGTTTCATGAACCGGGAGAGAATTAAATAATCAGAATTTAGAGTTCAGGTGGGGGCTTTCATTGCAAGCTTGCATTGGATTTCTTTTTGGCATTTCTTGTAAGTGAAATAATTCACTGCAGGTCTGTCAAGAATTGGCCTTGAAATGGCCCCATGTTCTCTACTTGAGAGATCTGTGTTGTTTAACCGAATATTTTGCACAGCAAGTCAAAATGACCAGAAATGACAGCTTGCATCAGCTACTGTGTGATCCAGGGCAAGTTTTTCAGTTTCCTCATGCTAAAGTGAGAAGAATATTAATTCCTATCTACAGAGTTGTTGTGAGATTAAATGAGCTGCTAGTATAAAGTCTTAAATATTGCCTGGCACATCCCACACACTCCACATGTGTTAGCTAAGATTATTATCAAGAAAGAATACAGGACTTAAACTTTCTTAAGTGGTCCTTTGACAAACATGCCCAGGACATGGTACCAAAAAGGAGAGGAGGATGCTGGTGGGGATGGGGGGAATGTAAGATCACCAATGTCCATTAGAAACTTTGGATTATTCAGTATTTATACTGGTCAGAGAGTTTCTCCTGTCAGGTTTGGGTTTAAAATTTCAAAATTTAATACAATCCATTAACAAATTTCCAAATATTGATATGGGCTGGGTATTACACCAGATAACTGGGAATGGGAGACAAATATGATAAATTTAAGTCTGGTGACCTCAAAAATTCCATGACCCTGGCTAAAGGGAATCACAGTTACTCTCAATGTTGCCATTATTTGTAGGCTTTACAAGCCATATTTCTTTTTCTTTTTGTTCTTTAATTATCTTAAAAAAAAAAAAATTATATGCAATACAACATTTAATTAAAGCAGGCAATCAAGTATGGTGGTATTTAAAGGTGAAGTTTTTTATCTAGGGATGATGCCTTAGTCTGTTCCTACTGCCATAACAAAATACTACAGACTGGGTAATTTATAGAGAACAGAAATTTATTTCTCACAATTCTGGAGCCTGGGAAGTTCAAGATCAAGGTTCTGGCTGATTCTATGTCTGTGGGTTCCCTCTCTGCTTTCAAAATGATGCCTTGTTGCTGTGTACTCTGGAGGGGATAAGCTCTATGCCCTCACATGGTAGATGTGATGGAAAAATGAACTCTCTTCCTCCAGCCTTTTTATAAATGCACTAATCCTAATCATGACGTAAGAGCCCTCATGGTCTAATCACTGCCTAAAAGTCCCACTTCTTAAATACTGTTGCATTGAAGGTTAAATTTCAATATGAATTTTGGAAGAGGTGTGAACATTCAACCATAACAGATGAGTATAATCATGGGTGTTAAAGACCATTTTAGAAGAAGTTCTAGAATTTTTTTTTCTTGCATTATCCTCTGCGGGATCATCCTTCTATTCATTTTCTTTCTGAGCTCCTGTGATGATCATCCAAGGTGCCCACACTAACCCTCTTACACTGGCGTGTTTTTACTGAAGTACCTAAGGTCAAGACGGCTGTCACCATTACTCTAGCTGCTTCTCCTTCCAGTGTGTTGGGATGCTGGCAAACTGGTGGGCTGATTTGTAGTATTTGTCAATATCCATGGCGTAAATACTCCTGCCAAGCCTAATTTAAAGCTACCAGTAGTTTTACAACTGGTGCATAAAGTGCCTGAACATTTAGCAATGGGCTCATGAGAACCAGTAGGAACTGGTCCCCTAACCCAATGCTGATATTTCCCTTTCTGTTTAAAGGCTCTTTACTTTCAAAATTTTGTAAATGTGAACAAGAGTAAAGTTTCCCCTAATATCAGCTTCAGCTTCCACAATTCCTGAGGGAAGAAGAAGGAATTTGAGATAAAAACAACTTCAGGACAAAGTGAATGCTAGTTTACTCTTCAACTTTTTCCTGTCTCCTTCCATTAAAAAGCCCACAGCATAATTACAGAGCAAGACCAAAGGGACAGGGTGTTCTTGAGGCTTTTGCAACTAGGAACTGGGGCATGAGGTGGGGGGAGGGGAGTCTACTCTGCCCTTTTCTTTCCCTCCGGGCTACAGAAAGCACATAAAAAAATAATGGATATAGTAAAGTGTAGAAAACTTTAATTCAAAATGCCTAGCATGGCTTGGCCTTTCCTCTCAAATATGCCTGCAATTCTCCCATAAGCATTCTGAGGAAAACTTTGAAACAATTAAACTACAATTTAATGAATTTCAGCTGTCTTGCTAGACTTGCTAACTGCCCTCTTTTCATTTTTCAATTCCCTTTACCCATTTATATTTTAGCAATCATTTTATTTGAACACTACATAAGCTGGTGATAACAACAACAAAATAACCTAATATTATTTTCTATTAATAATAATGTGAAAGTCTAAAATCAAGGACTGTTCCTGAACACTTACTTGATTATACCACTTACAATGGGGGACATTTGTGTTCCTTTCTATAGTGGGACAGAAATGGATGCCAACTGTCTTGCCAGGTAAGCAAAATATGCACAGATATCATTTTACATAACATTCAGCAATTGAAAAAGGGAGAAATTAGTGCTAAATTCTTCAAGAAGAAAATGATGCTATTCTTTTTCTTTTTTTATTGGTTATGAATATTCATGAGATACATTTCTTAGATTACCTGATAGCAGACTGATTCCTCATGTTCATAAGCTTCAGATATGACTTAGTAATTTTAGTGGTTACCAATTGACTTGTTCTTCTGAGTCCTTCAATTATCCCATTGACATTAGGCTCACTTGATTCTGAGAAATGAAATTGAAAACCATTCTGCTAACTTGAGGGCTGAGGGAATAATGAACAGGTAAAATCATGCTGTTTCTTCTGTGTATATAATACTTCATTCTAAATAATTCAAGACAGTTGGAACATGTTACTTTTTAATCTTTGTAATAGTCTGATTAATTAAGCATATATTCCTTCATCAAATGGTAAAGCAGGGTCCCAAGAGAGATGTTCATTTCTCAATTCCCTCTTAATGTTTAAGCAGGGAGATAAATGATCTTTTTAGGATTCTCTTGTGATTGGGCCAGCCCTGACCAAAAAAGTAGGACAGAATTAGAATGAGGAGAATTAAGAAACAATACATTAACAATGTTACTGTTTTGAAACATATTGAATGAAGAAATTAATAAGTTTAAATTCAAATTGTTTCATTCAAAGACCCGATTTTGGTGAAAATTATCTATTGATAATTTGTATGTTAGAAAAGTCACGACAAAAAATTATATGGTAAGGAAACCCATAATAACTTTCAAGCCTTGTTATCTAAAGAACCAAGGGAGGTTCTTCAGAAACTAAAGATAAATTTTATGCTTTATGGTTTTTAACATTGATCACAGATGGTAAACATTTTAACTGACATAAAGATAATTACAAACAACTTATCAGAAAACACACTGATTGGAGTGGTTATCTAATAAAGGGTAGTAGAATATGCCACCCCCAAATTTACCACTTTGCCATATTGATTATTTTGAGCTGAATGCAATTGAGAAGAAGATATGAGAAAAACTCTTTGGCCTCTCTTATTTGCCTAAAGTCAAGGCATACATTTTTAAAGGGGTCTCTCTCCCCTTTCTACCAAGAAGGACCAAAGTTAATCACCAGAGACAACTCTAGACCCAGCACCAGAAGAATCTGCATGACAAGCTTTGCTAACTAGCCCTTACTTTCAATTAGTTCCACCATATATTAACCTTCCCACAATTTGCAGCCCCTACAAACACAAAGTCCTTTCTCTTTGCCTTTTCACTTTTCTACAAATTTATTGGTCTTTTGTTAAGATGCTATATTAGCCCAAGTTTTAACCACCACTTTGAGTTACTGATCACTGAGTGCTCCTGTGTATATGCATTATGCATGCATTAATAAAATTCTGTTTGTTTTTCTCTTGTTAATCTGTTTTTTGTCAGTTTAATTTGAAGCTCCAGCTAATGAACCTAAGATGGGTAGAGGAAAAGGAAATTTTTTCCTCTCCTATGCAATCGTACATCTACGATTGGCCAATATTACTGACGGACAATTTTCTGTTTTCTTTGCTATAGATAAGCTCAAATTTTTCTAATCACAACAGCATTACTCATTCATGCAGGATCCAGCTAACATTATCTTATAAATCAGCAATATATATTCCTTAGATATGTGAAAGTTCTCTTCCATTCTTAGCAATGTGCAGATCAATTTTCAGGAGTCATTCTGACTGAGCAATTTGATTGCATCTGAAGAGGTTAAAACTCCTCTGGCAAGATATGCTGATTTATTGGTTTCAAAATGGAAATGAAAATTTTAAGTGCTGCATCAGCAAAACCAAGGCACAGAAAGCTAATGACCTCAGGACTCTCATGAGATTCCATGTTAGGGTGGTCTGTTCCCAAACTCAAAAAAGAATTGGCTCCTTAGGTCTTTAACAAGCTATGAGGGCCTAAACTAAAAAACCTTGTGGCTGGACTTTCAGAAGCTATTTAGGGTGGTGTGGGCTATTTTCTTCTGGTTGCTGGGTTAAGCAAGTCCAGGAAGTAAAATGTGAATGGTGTATTCACATTTTAGCCTATACACATGGTTCTCCCTGGAGCACGATTCATTTGATGTTTGTGTTGTAGAACTGTGCAACATGGTAGCCTTGCTTGGGCATACTTCAGTGTAACACCCCTCCATGCTCTTTGTCACTTGCTTAAATCCCACCTATCCCCAATTTTTTCCCTAGTTATCCTATTTCTCTCTTTCTCCTTTAAACATTTCGTAATATGTAATTTCAAATGCTATTTCATACTGCTAAAACTCTTTTTATATGTTTACACTCTGCACCACAAGATTATTTTCTATGTAAGGAAATATTGCCTTATAATTTTGTAATATACAGCCTTTGGCTCAGTGTTTTCTAATGACTTTAAAAATAATCTTGAAATAGAGAGGGTAACACCGATTTGCTTGACTATCAATTGCTGGGTTAGAAGCAACCCATGCCCTCAAGAATTTGATGCTATGTTGATGCCTCCAAGCAATGCTGTATTATTTTTCCTCTTATGGTAATGATCTTTCTCTGCTTCTTTGGAAAATTCCCACTTAGTCTCAAAACTGAACTCAAATGTTGTCTCTGTTCCTTGAAACAGTGCTTCATCCTCTTTGATTTAAATACTCTCACAGAGAAATCTCTGTTGCATCTTACATTGATCTGTTTTACTTCTCCTCCATTAAACTATGCACTTCCTTTGGGAAAGAGATTCATTTTATTAACTATTGCCTTGCGTGCAATTAGCACAATGTTTGATACATCATCTGGCCTTAAGAATGTACATTGTGTAAATAGATAAATAGCATCTATGAATCAAAAAAAAGGGACATACAATAGAAGAATAAAACACTGGTCCTAATAATGCTAGATTTCAGGGTCTCTGCTCCAGAGCATTCTGAATAACCACACAGTAACAGCCATGCTCAAATATAACAGATGACAAATCGTGAGCTGTCTTTCTGTGCTCTGAAAGCTAAGTTGCTCAGTTAGGAAAATAATTGAATTCAAATCATTTTGGGACACATACACACATTTTGGAATCCCTTAATATTCACAGCACTCCACTAGTCCTAAACATAAACAAATGGAATATTAAAGTCTCTGCTTTTGACGGGTGTGCTATCTAAATGGTTTTAGAAACACACTTTAAAGCTTAAGTAAATGGTATTTAGTCCACTGGTCACTGGTTGCTAGCCCTTGATCTATAGGATAATTAAATGACCCAAAACAATTTCCCAAAACAAGAAAACCATAATTCAGTGTATTCACTGATAAATAGGATTTGGTCATTTTTCAGTAAAAACAGGCTTTGTTGATTTGCAAGGGGGTATAGTATATTAGCAGCAGTGCATATCAACTACCATTTGACAAGCCTTTCCCCACAAGTATTGGAATTTTGCAATTAGTTACAACGCTTTAAAGGGACAAGTCTGGTCTCAGACTGAGAGTTTATTGGGACTCAGCCGATCTTCATTATGATCATTGTAACCGGGTAACCTGGCTCCTTCCTGTGACAGACAAATCTATGAGACTGTATCAGTTGATACTAGAAAGCCACACAGCACAAAAATAGCTAAACTTATAAACATAAAATTTTCAATTTTATTACATCAGCTGCCGCACCATGGGGGGAAGAGCAAATGCTTTTTATGGGTGACATCTATTTGATATCAATTTGAATTTTAACCCAACAAATTAGATAGAGTTGGCAGGCCTTATTATTGGATTGAATCCATAGAATAAGAGAAAGAAAAAATCAAAAAAGCATTTTGCCTGAGAAGCTGCAGAAACAGAGGCATTATTCACTGAGAACAAGAAGACAGAGGAGGGGCAAACAGATGAGAAGTGTTGGAATCTAGAGAAGAAGTAGAGGAGTTCACCTTCTTTAACACGAGAAAATCTAGAGTCTGGGGTTCCTGAGGCTGATAGATTGTGTGGCTTTGGGAGAGTATACAAGTTTTCTTCCATTGCTTCTGTGTTTCCATGAAATAAAGAAAGGAAGACCATTGGAGAGTGGGAAGTGGGAGGAGATGTTGGAGGTTTAAAAAGAAATGGAAGTTACTGAAGTTGTTGCCTAGGAGAGTGGGCAAGAGCATGGGCAGCACTAAGGTACCTGAGGTAGGTGTCATGAGGTTTGAGACCTGCCAGCATGGTGACAGGCCTTCATCCACCTGCCCACAAGCAGGTGTGGAATCAAGTAGACACATCTGATGAGGACATGAGAAGAAGAAAGGAGTGAGGCAAGGGAATTGAGGGTATATATTAGAAATGGATGGTTATGATGGGCCATGGAATCTAACTTGTGTAAGGAGGTAAAGTGAGGACCTAAATGGATGAGCGAGCAGGTGGCAGAATCAGTGGATTGTAGGTCCTGGTTAGGCCGAAGAATCATGGAGTTTGGGGAACTAGAAAGAGCGAGCTGAGAGATAGGGGTTGGTAGTGAAAAATGTAAATGCTTAAAACTAAAATGAGGGTAAGGGTAAGGGTTTAGTTCTAGTTGATAAAAAGTTCCACAGTATAACTGAAGGAGACTGGTAGCAAGATTATCTGGGGAGGTGAAATCAATGAGTGAAAAGGCCTAGCTATTTGAAGTATCTCTTATACAGATATTAAAGTCATCAAGACTCACGACAGGATCAGTCTGGAGACACTGATGGGGAGCCTGATGCTGAATCTTCAACGACTGCTGCACGGTTTCTAAATGACTAGAAAGAAGAAGTGTTGAGAGGTGTCTTAGTTTGTTTTGAGGTGCTATGACAAAAGGGATATAGCTTATAAACAACAGAAATTTATTTCTCATAGATTTAAAGGCTGAGAAGTCCGAGATTAAGGTGCCAGTAGATTCAGTGTCTTGTAAGGGCCACTTCCTGGTTCATAGAATGACACTTTATTGCTGTGTCCTCACACAGGGTGGAAGAGACAAACATATATGTGTCTGGGTCTTTTTTTTAATATCACTAATCCCATTCATGAGGGCTCTGCCCTTACAATATAATCACCTCCCTAAGGCCCCACTTCTTAATGCCGTCATGTTGGGGGTTAGGATTTCAACCTATGAATTTGAGGGGGAAACAAGAATTCAGATGACAAAAAAATGGTATTTTAAAGAAGAGGAAGGAAAAATGGTCTGGGAGTAATGAAGAGAAGCAAAAAGGACCTCAACCCCACCTCCAGTACCAGCAGTACCCATGATGTGGAAAAAAACACCAGAAAGCAGTGCCTGAGAGAGCTTTAGGGGAAGCCATGTGCTTAGGTACGCAGGCTTGGTTTCTTGAGCAGATCGTGGAAACAAAATTGATGCTACAAACAGTTTGGGGTGGCCATGCAAAGTGCTCATGATGATCTGTCTCTCTTCTATCTTAAAGCAGGCAGTATTACAGCTGGAGCCATACCTGGAAGAACTGTGAAAAGCAGAGGGCTTCCCACTCAACACCATAATACCCAAGCAAGAATCCTCCCTCTGCCTTATCCCCTATCTCAAATCAATCAACACGTCCTTAACAGCTCTCTGAGACTGTTACTTCTCTTTTGAATTTGCCATTTCCTCTGTCTTAGCATTCAGACCACTCTTATCTGCCATTGGTATCGCTACAACTTTGTGGTAGTGTCCAAACTTGTCCTTCTACCTTCAGTCTTCTGATCCTTTTTCACCATCTGCAACCAGAGTCATAGTTCTAAAGTGCAAAACTGATGCCATCACTTCCCAATTTAAAGCGCTTAATATCTCTCTAATGCTTCCAGGATAAAGTCCAGCCTCTCGCCACAGCTTCTAATGCCCTCATGATCTGGCTTATCTCTCAGTTCTCACCTACACTTCTTGCCACTTCCGACATTGTACTCTCAATTAGCTACACTGAACAACGGTGATTCTCCTCCATACCATGTTGTGTGAACCCTTGCACATGCTTTGCATAGACTCCTACTACTCATTCTGTAGGTCTCAGCCTGGACGCCACTTCCTCTGAGAAGTCTTCCCTGATAATATGCCGAGTGACCTTTTTCTGCTCCCACAGAACTCTATGCTCATTTGAATCACAGGACTTATCAATTAGGCTTCAAATGGTCTGTTTTCATGTCTGTCTCCCCCTACTAGACTAAGTTCCTTGGCAAAAATTGTCTTTTGTTTCCATCATCACTGGCTTCTGTGGAACTAGCGTAGTACAAGACACATTACAAGGTCTAGGCAAAACAGCATCAGGGAGGGGGAAAACTTTTAGCAAAAAAAAGATAAAGAGCAGCTCTGATTATGTATGAGAATGTCCTCCTCCTGCCCATTTAACATGGGCATTTCTAGAGAAACATACATATAGAGAAGACTGTGGTCCTTTCTCTTGGCCTGAAGAAGGGCTCTTTTTCAGCAGATTTAGGGACAATCTATATAACTGATACTATGTAAGTGCCACTTAACTAAACGCCCAGTGGACATTAAACTAACTAATCACCCCAGTAAAGGTGATTTTATGCAGTAGATACGTTAGGCCTCTTGACCATCTAACGTTTGCTCTATCTCCACCATGGCCCTCTCCCAATATAATTGCTGGCATTTATATATCAGACCCTCAGACAAATACATGTATGAATCCTGATTGAGGACATAGTTTGTCTTCTTTCCCAGGGCTTCCTATGCCTCCTGCTAATTAAGAGATAGGGCCCCTGTGTATGTACCACAGAACATTCTATTATATTCAAGGTGGATTTGTTTTCTAATTACATATGGAAAACCTCTAGAGACAGTGGGATTGGTCAGCCAGACTATTCTTTTCATGCATTCAAGAGTCAGGTTTTGTGCCCCTGTTATATGTGAGGCTCTGGGGATACAGCAGTAAACAAGACAAGCCAGATGACCATTCTTCTGCCAATTATAAACTAGGAAGGCAGGCAGGCACAAAACAAAAAGAAGTATGCTATGTCCATGGAATGAGTATGACAGAGTGCTGCCGATGCGCATTTGGGGGTTGGGAAGTCTTGTCTGAGGAAGTGATATGTAGGCTTGGCAGATGCAAGGATGTGCACTAACTAGTTAAGGACTGAAGTTTATTCAGAAAGCTCAGCTTTCCTGAAGCCTCACAAAGCCATCTTTACCTCTGCCGCTGGGGCTGGCTGTTGAGTTCCTTCCTCTCGCTGGTCCTGATGTCACAGTCACCTGAATGTTTGATCTTACTGTTATCAGAGTGGGGAAAGCTGCTGTAATGCAGCAGCCTGAAAGCTACGAAACTGCTGTGCTTCCAGGAACACTCAGTAAAAGAAAACTGCTACAGCAAAGATGGAGGTACTGCAACCCCAACTGCTACCTTCTGCACTTAAGCCAACTTATCACATCCTGATGTCACTGCTCTATAGTCACTAGCATTACTCATTATATAGAGTTACCTAGGGCATGACCAATTTGGCCTTACCACTGCACTGAGGTGAGACTGTTTCTCCTGTGTCCATGCCCATTTGTTTAATCCCACAAAAGGTATTATGTGAGCCACTCTCTACGTTTTCCCTTTTTAACTGGAGACCTTTCGAGAAGATTAAACTGTGGGGCCTTGGGGATGGGAGCAGGTACGTGCGACAGGTGGGATAGCAGATGCCATGTTATACTCAACACTGCTCATCATTCAATCACAGAGCACTGTAATCCAGCCAAGATTCTGAGAATGACTCCCTTCACCTAGGATTTATAAGTATATTTACATTATACTCAGATAATACTAAGCTTTTGTGAGTTATGCCAGAAAAGCTTAATGCCATAGTTGTCATAGCACAAAGAAACAAATAACCAAAGCCATATTAATGGAGGGTAAGTTGTTATTCAGTGGTATAGTGCTACATAGACATCTCAATTTAGGTGTTGATGATAGACACATTATAAATACAAAGACTTAGAATAGGCAAGCAGCCAAGGCCATACGTTCAGGAACATCTTTAGAAAATACTTCTTCAGTAAATGTAAGTGCATTTATGCTTGGTAGATTCAGCCTAAAAAAGGTGAAGCATTAGTGAACTATTTCGAAGAGATTTTCATATACTACTCAGCTAAATACATCTGACGTGAGTGTAATTATTATTTAAAAATATTCACTTTGCTCATTGAAAATTTTGTCACAGAAATCTGAAATGACAAATTCAGAACCTATAACTATTCATCCCTAAATGTTGCATACATTAATGCCATAATATCACTTTCTCTTTGGAATAGTCAAATGGGTAGTAATTATTTTTGTTGTTCTCAAGGATTGTCTTTTATATACCATGTTTGCAAATAACCTTTTTATTATCACACCTGAGATGAAACCTATTTTCTCAAGAAAAGCCAAGTTTTTCTGAACTTTTGTCATGAAATAAAATCATGTATCAGGGACAGAAAAGATTATTTCTTATCCAAATATGTATTTTGTAGGAGCCTAGGTCACTGTCAGGTGGACTGTAAAAAGAGTCTCTTGATTAAACTGAAGCAATGGATAAGCTGGGTGATTGCTTAGGGTATTGACTTTATATCTCATATACCTGTGGATCTCCAGTGCTGCTGTGCCATAACCCCTATACTTATTTGATCTGCTCCTACTAAGCTTTCACATCACCCATGGAATAGGCCTTTTTTTAGATTGGCTAAAATTGGATACTCCACACCCAACTCCTACCTTGAAAGCTACCAAATGTAAGTTCTCACCACCCTATGTATTTCCTTAATAAATTTCCCATATTAATTATTTTGAATAATTTCTCCAGTTAGTGTGCTTTGGGTTATTTGAAGCTGTTTCACAATATAATCAATTCCAGACTTTTAACAATTTTGATCTGTGACTGTTTTTAAGATTTTAATTGAAATAATAAGTAAAAAATAAAACCTAAGTTTGGCATCATCTGAATTTGTGTTAGGTAATGCATTCAATGCTGTTAGGAAAAACGATGCGATTCATGAAGTGACAGTGAATTAAAAGTAAAGGTATTGATTTTATTTCTTCAGATTATTTTAAGTATCAAATATAAGGCAGAGACAAAGAAAAACTATAGTTGATTTTAGCAGAAGGAAACTGGTTGTCTATCTAAATCATGGCTTTTGTGATTAAGCCACTCAAATTAGCTTGAATGAGAAGAAAACAAAAAAGTAGGAGTCGGATAAAAAAGAGGTGAAAACTTAGTATAAGGCTACTGAGCTATTTTATGGAGTCTGAAGAAAGGCGTATATCCAAACTTCTTCAGGAACTGAATCTGGTTATTGTTGATTTTATTTTTAAGACCTTAGTTTCTCCCTGTCTTTCTGGGTGTTGAGAAGTTGTTGTCTTTGCTTTTTATTACATGTTTTATTCATTTGTGTTTCTTTTTTATCTGAAACCAACTTTCTCTTTATTCATAAGAAGACTAACAGAGGCTAACAAGACTTTGAAACCTACCAGCACAACCTAAGAGAGAAAGACCTAGTGAGTCTAGCTTGGATCAGGTGCCCACCTCTGGCCTAATAAGCAATGACCAGAGGTGGGTTTCATATCATGCAAACATGACTGGAGGTGGTCTAACTCTGTGGGATGGGAAGGAAATTTTCAGAAAAATGAAATAGATCATGGGTTGAGCGAACATCACTAGATGTCTCTCTGTTAGTACAACATTAGCTTTGAGGGGAAAATTACAACTACCTTTGTTAATAACCTCTTGCTAAGGACAGTTCTAAGAGAGACCTCTTTCAAGAAAATGATTTGGTCATAAGTGAGGGATCACCTTGTAAGGACAGGAAGCATCTTCTTGTATCTTTATTATGACTAATTGTGATCTGGTTAACTCCTGTTTGCTTTTATAATAAATTTTGCCAAATTCTGTTGTGCCATTATATTAGCCAGCCTTCTTCAGAGAAAGAGAACCAATAAGATAGCTAGATAGATTGACTTATTTTGAGGAATAGGCTCATGCAATTGTGAGGGTGGCAGGTCCAAAATCAATAGGGTAAGCTGACAAGCTGAGGATTCAGGTAAGAGTTGATGTTGTAGTCGTTAGTCCAAAGGCTGGAAAGTCAAGCAGAATTTCTGCATTGCAGAGTAGAGGCAGGATTCCTTTTATTCCCTTTTTTTTTTTTTTTTTTTTTTTAAGAAAACCTCAGTCTTTTCTTTTAAGGACTTCAACTTATTGGATGAGGTTGACCCACATTTTGGAGAGTACTTTGCTTTACTTAAAGTAAACTCATTGTAAATGTAAATCATATCTTAAAAAATATTTTTATATAGAAAAATCTAGATGAAAGTTTGACTGAACAACTGGTCATCATTGCTAGTCAAGTTAGCACATAAAATTAACTATCACAGTCACCAGGCCTCCTTGTTTTTCTATGTTAATGCTAAGCCACTGACTACATAAAGTTGTATAAGGAGAGTCTGTGTTGTTTCTTTATCTTCTTGTGATTATATTTTCTAACATTTTAATATTTGGTATGTTTTTTATTGTTATTAAGGAATAACAAGCCTAGCAGAAATTCACTTGTGTACAGTACAAATTTTAAAAGTTCTTTTAAATAAATTCAAATGCTGTATTTCATCATTTGCAAACTGTTCTCATATTCTTGCAACAAAGGGAAGTTAGAACATTACAATATATGACAATGGTAAAGAAAAGAAAGATGTTTTAGGATTGCAAAAAATTAAGTAATTTCTCCTTCCATTGTTACAAATAGCCATGTCAACAAAGGGGGAAAAACAACTCTAGCTATACGGAGTGTTGAGAATAAATACTAATGTAAGTCAAATATTAATGAAAATGAAATTGCATGCAAAAATTGAAAGGTCACAGGAAATATGAAACAATTACAAAAAATGCTAAAACTATTCTGAAGAAATTAAGGACATCGGTAAGCTAGCAAAGCTGAATGAAAGAATAACTGAGAATTAAGGGAATCTAGAATAAAGTTTAGGAATGAGTAGAAGGTTACAGATCCATGTTGTTGAAGTAGATCATGAAATTCAAAGGCTAAGCAAGAACTAGGTTTTAAAAGCTGAGAGTTCAGCTATAATCACCATTGAATTTTTAACAATGCAAATTGTTCAATTTCAATTTTGTCATCTTCTTAAAATGGTTTCTATTTGGCAATGTTTTCTGTGGTTCTAGTAAAAAATTTTAATATTGGCTCCTGAATTTGAATTTATAATCACAATTCAATTACACAAGATCAACATTTAACCCATACATGAAATGTTCCTATTCATAAAATAGAATTTTATCTTTTAGATTTATTAAAGGGAATGAACAAAGAATTACAAAGTTCTCAAGCCTATATAACATTTGTTTAGAAAGACATGTTTCTATTTGTTGTCACCACTATGAATGCGTGCTGCCAATTAAGACCCTCAAATTAACTAAACTGTATAAGCCAGAGTGACTGCATTCCCAGTGATGCTACATGCCAGTGAGTTGTAGAGCCGAGATGCCAAAAGGCTCAATCCTTTTATCAAAATACCCCTTGAAGTCATTTAGATAAATACCCCTTTACTGTGTTTATTGAATTATATTCATATGAAATTTCCGGCAACTTTTTCTGGCTGTTCCTCCTCCACACTCCAACATAAGGCTAAAATAAGGAGATTAAAAAAAAAAAAAAAAAAAGACTACATATTTTACAATTTTATGTCTGGACCAGGGAGATCAAGCTCTACTGGCAGAAAACCACGTTGCACGAATAATAAACTATGAACACGGAGCACACATGAGTAAAGTTTGCCGTACTAATCAAATAAAAGACGTAAAATGTTAATGGAACATTTAATGGTCTACATAATCATTATCATTCAGCATAGTAATTAGGTACAAAATTGTAAGCAACTCACATGAAAGTTGTTGGGAAAATAGAACAATTTAATCAGGCCCCCTGCCTCGGGGCAGGTTGGGGGTTGTGCAGCGTTCTTTGTGGGCAGGTTGTTTGTGTGTGGGTGGAGTTAGTGAGCCTGTTCTGCGCTGCCACCTTGGCTGTAGTTTACTGCCATGGGCGTTGGCTGCCACACAAGTGGCCATGACTTTCCAATCTGCAGCTTCCAAGGATCTGTTTGCTGGTTACTTAGCTTATAGACCTGCGTGTGGAGGGTCTGGTGACCCCGTCTGGCATGTGTGGGGTCTGGTGACCCAGCTTGGCGTGTTTAGGGTTTGTGACCCAGTCTGGAACAGGCTTGAGAGGTCTGTAAGCTCCAGACTCACCCCTAGCTCAACAGTTGGCCCAGTCGGTGCAGGATTACAGGCAGGTGAAAGAGCCCGACAACTGGTATGGTCAAGTAGCTTTACAATTGGCGTCACAAAGAGGATTAAGAGCGCTACAACTGGCGACATCGACAGGATTCCAGCATTAGCCTAACAGCCCCACAAAAGTCAATAATCATAATGCTGTTTTTGTGATGGTTTGAGTTCACATAGCGTCTTGACCACTCTTTTCATAGTGACATGACAAGAGTCTACTCAAGCAGTACTGGAACTTCTGGCCATTCATCTGATGAAAACAATACATAGTCCAGATCAGCTGAAGGAAAGGGAAGAAGATTCAATTACTAGTACGTACGAATAAAGTCACTTCAGTGAAAGATACACTTTGTCATTTATGCTTTTGTTTTTAAATAATTTTTAAACATCATTGTCTTTGGTTATTTTCCAGAAAGTAAATAAAACTAGTCTAACACTTTTCTGCATCACCGTGTATTGTCACATTCTCTGTCTCTGTGTCGCTCACACAAAATAATACTTTATACATTGGATTCTCCTCTATGTCCATTTCTCCATTAATGTCCTTCATCAAAGCGTCAACCCAATATTATCACAACTCCCAAATGCTTGCATGGCTTAAGGGGAGGAGGCAAAGGGCAGATTTGTGCCACAGAAATAGAATAGCAGCATGGGTAATTAACCATTATAATAGACTAAGTTATGTTAAGAATGGGAGAATTATGTTGGAGATTGAGGAAGAGTATGAAATTTTAGGTCAAGAGCCAAGTGTGAAGCTTAGAGAAGAGAGAGACATGTCCCACAAAATGCCATAAGGATGAATTTGAGGACAGGACCTGGAGGAAGACCTTGAAGTAGATCTTCATGCCACTGCTCAGGTAACATACAGATCCAGAGGCAGTTAGAATAAAGATACTGGTGACACCAACATCTGTTTTCCTCTGATTTAAAAGAAAACAATCTTGGGAAACAGTCTCAGAGACTAGGATAAAAATCAAGGGACACTGATTGTCCCTCCTTACTGTGACATTCCTCATTCCTGGAACCACTAAGGCAAGTTTCCTTCAGGAACCATCCACCTGCTCAGCTTGGGGTCAGCCCATCAGTTCTTGACCAGCTGAAAGCTGAAGGATGCAGCCTCGATCATCATTCTGGAGTTTAACCAGACTGCAGATCTCCTGCGTCCATCCAGGACTGAACATCTTGCAGTGGCTACATCCAGTAATCTGGTCTTTGCGTTTGTCTTTTCCCAAGACTCAGCCAAAGGACCTGGGCAAGGAAGGGACAATTAAAATAAAAGCGTTACTGTGTGAAGGCCTGAGGAAATATAATACGGTAGCCCCCCTCCAGTCCATGGGGATATGTCCCAAGGCCCTTAGTGATGCCTGAAACTGCAAATAGTACCAGACCCATATATACTATGTTTTCTCCTATACATACATATGTAAGATAATAACTTATAAATTAAGGACAGTAAGAGATTAACAACAACTGATGATAAAATAGAACATTTGTAAATATACTTCAGTCAAAGTTATGTGAATATGGTTTCTCTCTCTCTCTCTCTCAAAATACCTTACTCTTCTGTACTCACCTATTTTCAGACTGCTGTTGACACAGGTGACGGAAGCTGCAGAAAGTGAAGCTTTGGATAAGGGAGACTTACTGGCCCGGCCTCACTATACTTTATCTCTTCCCATTCTCATTTCAGCAACCTCCCTTTGCTACTTAAGAAGGTGACTTAGAGTTAAATGGCAAGATTCTATTTCCTCACTCATGCCAGCCCACGCAGGTGAGAGGAACCTGCTGGAAGCCTCCACATGTGTCTTAGGCCAAGGATGACACAGCAGTTTCAGACTCAGAGTTAAAAGAACTTTCTCTTGGAAGCCAGCGATCCTCAGTGTTAACTTTTAATGTGCTTGTGTGAAATGGAAAGGGCCAGAAAGTCACAGGTTTACCTGTTCCAAATGTTTTTCCCACTGTGCCAATCTGGTTTCACCTTCATTCTCTGGAAGCAGTTGGGCGATTTCTGTTCCCCTCTGCTCTGGCGGGCTATTCTCAGCATCTTCTCAAAGTGGTGCATGCTCTATACCCAGCTCATTTTTTTCCTTTTCTCAGATCTATATTTAAAAAAATAAAAACTTAAACATTCCAAGCTCCCAACTAGGCTTATAATCCTACTGCTTTAACTCATTTTACAAGGTACTTGTTAAAAAATGTAAGATAATAAACAAACCAAATTTGATTTCTTCTGCATGGAGTAATAACCATATAAGAAGAAAACAGAGGCTGACCATCTGGCTTCCTGTTTGGGGGGCCTACGTGTTGAGAGCTAAGTCCTGTCCAGTTTATGGCCCCTTTCATCTTAAGTCTCTGCAAATTCCTCTCTTAGTTTTGTTTTTCTTTCATCCCAGAATCCTATTCCAATCTATCTTCTCCCCACTATAAGTACCCACTCCTTATCTTTGCTATATATCTTTGGATATAAGTGTATCTTTGAAAGTTATATATAGTACTGTTTTATATATGTGAGTAATTTAAATTTACGTAAATTTGGATTGTACTAAAATCTGATGCTTTTGTCCTCCCTTTTGTTTAAGCAAATGTAAGAATTATCGTATCATGTTCCAGATAGTTCAGAGGTTTTTCTATCACATTCCACTTTATTCAGTCCTGAGTTAAGTTCCCTATTTAGAAACTTAAATTATCTTCACCTCTTTGACATCAGGAAACAACAACAACAAAATGCTTGTATTGTATTTTTGTGAAAGGTTTTCTGAGGTATGAAAGTAGGAGTGAATTTCTTGGCGATGGAATCCAGCTAGTGATGTTTCACAAATTCTCTAAATGGCTGCACTAAACTACATTCCCATCAATAGTGTCTTGGCAAGCCTGCTTCCAAACATCCTCACCAGTACTTGGTATTATCCAATTTCTCTAATTTTCACTAAAATAGCATTTGCAAGGAGATATTCATTATTGTTTTAACTTCATTTCAATTTTCATAATGTGATTGAACATATTTTTATATACTTTGGATTTCCCTTTTGGTGCCTACTAATATCCATATTAGATTACTTTATTTTATTTTATTTATTTATTTATTTAAAAAAGATGACTGGTAAGGGGATCTTAACCCTTGACTTGGTGTTGTCAGCACCACACTCTCCCGAGTGAACTAACCAGCCATCCCGATATGGGATCCGAACCCATGGCCTTGGTGTTATCAGCACCACACTCTCCCGGGTGAGCCACGGGCTGGCCCCCGTATTAGATTTCTTATCTTTTTCATTAACCTAGGTTCCTTACCTATTTTGTTTTAATTATTAATCTTTTTTTTTTTTAACTGTAAAAATTTCCTTCCAGTCTGTCAATTGTCTGTGGGACTTTGCCCATAGTACACCCCAAAGCCCCTTCTTCTTTTACCTCTCCAGATTCTCATCATTCAATAAAGCCTAAATTAAATACACTCTTTCTCATTAAGCATAATTTTGCTACTCAACTATCATGAACTCCTCTGTCATTTATTATCTCATCATCATGCATCACGACAAAATCCTTGAGATATTAGATGTATTTCTATACCGTGATCTCAATATTATAGAGTCTGTTAAGTATATTTACAACTTTTATGATGCTCTTGTGCCTAACACGGTGTTTAGGAAATAGCAGTCTATTTATTGATCAGATATATTTTCCAAGGTCCTTAAAATGTGGTTGCCATCACACATCATGCATTATGTGTTAAATGAATCATTTATCAGCACATTTTATTTGATTATAAAGTCTCCACAATGTTTTATTATAGTTTGACAATGAATGTAGCAATAAAACCTAATAGAAAAGACTAAGCAAATGTTCTTGTTAGTAAAGCTTACATGCTTTTGTTAAACACATTGAAAAGCTCTTACTCTTATTACATCAAATGTATTGATTTACCTTGAACTTTTTATTTTCCTTGTTTACTAGCTATTTAACTCAAAGTGCCCATAAACACTTCAGTTAATTTTATAGCAAAATGTCTTATAATGTGGTGATACATATATAAATCACTTCCTGATACACATATACTCAGTGGCATACAATGGCACTCTGACCAGTTTCTATGGATTGCATTCCCATGGTTACTGTTGTGCTGATCTCAACTCTAGGAGAAGTGCTAACCAAATAATTATTGTTTCTGAGATTTGGGGATGGGAGGTATTTTAACATATTTCTAATTGAACTACTAACTATTGAAAAAAGGCTGTACACTAAGAACGAAAAAGTAGAAATGGAACCTATTTAACCACCTACCCACTGTCGATTTTCCAGCTCCAGGCTCTGGACATAAGAATATTGATTAAGTGATCAGCAAAGGGGTTTTTGATCTAAGGAGGGAGTCACCAAGAACAAATTGGCTTCAAATGATTATCTTAATGAGCAAGCTCTCTTACAGAAGTTTTGCCTAGATGAGTAAGACCAGATTGGCTTCAGACTTGTCTACTTCACTGAAGACTTTCATGTCAGAAAAGAGGTCTATTACTCCTGTCTCCTGCTATAACCTGGTTAAAGACTGTTTGGAGCAAAGGGGTGTTTAGTCCTTATTCACCTTGCTGAGGCTTTGCTGAAGCTGACAAAGTTCAGTAAAACTTGGAAGACAAGACACTTTAAACGCTCTATCACAAGACCTAGTATAAAATTTGTTTAAATTTAATAGGTGTTTTGTACAAAATAATATTCAATATCTATATATAAATATATCTAATATTATTCCTTTTTCAAAGTACACACACACACACACACACACACACACACACACACACACCTCTTCATTCACAGGTTAATGTCTGCTTTTGTTCATTACCTTCCAGGATGAGACAATAGTGGAGTACTTTCTCAATTTCCTAGACAACATTGATAAGGCAGCATTTTTTTAAAATGAACATATTCATACAGTGTTTTTTCAAACATTAAAGCCAAAGAGCTGGTTTTTTCTAATATTTATAGTTTTTATGAAAGAATAATATATTTAAAATTTCTTAACTTTCCTATTTCAATCATCTAATTAATCTTGCTTGTTTTGTTAAATATTTTGCCAGACCTAGCAATTTTACACACACACATATACATTTAAATAGTTTCAACTTGAAGAATTATAGTAAAGGGTATCATAGCTTCAAAGTGCTTAATTTAAAACTGAGCTGTAGGGCACAAATAACCCTCAAATTTTATCAGTGAAGAACTATCAGAGACATTTATTTCAGTATCATGAATCTTTTTCTCTTCAGGGCATCAGCAGATTCTCCAGACATCCCTCAAAATATGCAACTGGACTGGATGTCAAGCCATAGAATTCAACATGAGAAATATTTTCGTTAGACCACTTCATCAGAGTCTACATTTGTTACAAATTTCATCGAAGCTCTTTAACAATCTCTCTACACAATTTTGTTTCCTTTCTCCAATTTATTCTGTGTAAATTTGAAATGGTTAACTAATATGTTATAAGACCATATAACAATCTAAGATTAATACAGAAAATTAAGGACTATATATCACCTCTCTGGTGACTCTAAGAAAGCTTGAATATATCTTGGGCTTAGCAATTTAGTTTTTAAAAAAATCTATTTATTGCGCAATCTCATAATTATAATGAAAACTTATTAAAAATAACTCACAAACCTACAATTCTAATAAATATACTTTGTTTTCATTTTGCCGTGTTTTTTTCCAATTTCCACTAATATCTGTGATTTATACAAATATATTTATAAAACAAATAAAACTATACTTTCTTCTTTTTAAATTTAGTATTTCTATATCAGTTTGCTTTTTTTTGATGGCACAGAACTTTACAAAATATCACTTTCAATTGCCACAAAATACTCCGTAGAATTAATGCAACTTATTTTGGTACATTTAGTTTGTTTCCAGCTTTTGCTTATTTTTTGCCAATAGAATTATTCATCATTTGCTTATTATCCTTAAGATAATTTTCCTGTGTTTAGATGCTGAGACTAAGATTATAAACTCTTTTTTTTTTAGTTTTGAAAAGTATTGTCATATTGTTTTCTAAAAGAAATATAAAAAGTTATACTGACACCAGTAAAATATGTCTGTACCCATGTGACAATATGAGTACTATTGCAAGACTGATATTATCAGAGGACTTATTCTTTTTACACGATATAAATAAATCCAGGATCTCATTATTGGCTTGCTTGTATGCTTATTGTTTTAATTGTAGTAAATAAGCCAATATCCATTGACTACTATGTGTAAACCAGTTTTGGCACCCGTTGAGCAGAAAGTTTGCTCACTGTAATTTTTCTGTTAGAATTGTGTGAGCTGCACCAGTTGAGATGTCTACGGTGTTGGCTATTGTTTCTGCTGTCAATCATCAGTCCTCTTCAATTAGGGCACAAACAAGATTGAATTATTCCTTGCAAAATGATGGGGATGGTTTGCCACTGCAGGTGTCATCTTCAGCATCATCTTGTTGCTTCTTAAAATTATCCATTTTTAAACCACTGATCGTGGGGGGGGGGCATCATTCCCATAAACTTTTCATAATGCCTCAGTTATTTCACCATTTTTTCACCTAAGCTTTGCCATGAATTTGATGTTTGTTCTTGCTTCCATTTGCAGAATGCATGTTGCTCTGATAGGGGCTCCTTTCAAACTGATCTCATCCTTCTCAGCACCTCAAACTAGATCCTGTTCAGACATGCTATATTAAGTTAATACAAATTTATTTTGGAACAAAAAATTTCAAAATCCATGCACAGTTTTTTTATAGTACATATTTTTATGAACTTTTTGAAGTACCCCTTGTATATAAATGTGAAAAAAAACTTATGCATATGATATTTAGGATAATGAATAAAAATCTCAATACAGAGGGATATGAGGATAAAGTAAACATAGTTTTGTGGTGAAAACTTCATTCAAAAACTTTAATCACCAAGGAAGACCCATAAAAAGAATATTCTTCCAGCTTTCACAAGCACAGTAATTGTGGTCAGAATTCAGCATCTTTATGTTAACTTATCATATTTGGATGTCTTACCAATCATGGTATCTTACTGAATCACACGAATGGGCCTCCTTGAGAAGGCAAATGTGGGCATGGACACTTCATGCTAATGGAGAAAGGGATCCAGAAGAGGCAAAAAGCACAAATGGGTAATGAGAGAAGGATTCCTAGGGAAAACCCACTCCCAAGTATTCCTGTGTATGTTTCCCAACCCATTAAATAGAAATAATTATGGCACCTACTTCCTAATGTTATGATAAGGATGAAATGAGTTAGTATGAACAATGTGCTCTAAACAGTCTCTGCTACACAATACCTGTTGGCTAGCTACCTAGTTTTCAGGTCTGTAGACCCTAGAAATAAAGGAATTTCCTTGCACCCTAATGCATTTCTCATCTCCCCCACCTGTAGCGACTTATGTTATGCCCTTGTTTACCTGGGACAGTTCTGGTTTATGTCTACTGTCATGGTGATTTTATAAATACCTCCTCTTCATTTTATGTTCAAAATTTTTCCATTTTGCACAATAATTTATATGATTACCTTATATTAGCCTATTTAGTTTCCTCCACAGTACTTATCACCATCTCATATACTGTATATTTATTGCAGATGTATTTATTGACTGTCTGTTTCTATTAGATGTAAGCTCCTTGGCAAAAAATCTGTCTTTTAAATTCATTGTCTAGTGTCCAGAAAAATGTCTCATATATGACAAAGACTTGAAAAATATTAAGTGAATGAATGAACTAACCACCTTAATCATGGTGGAGCTATAGTTTGGAAGGTTTCATGCTATTTTGGACTATCTTTGCTGTGGCAAGGCTGGAGCAAGACTCAGGTTGCCAAAGTGGGAAAGGTGATAAAGGTAGTCTGATCAGCTGGCACTCAAGGGCAAATTGCCGTGGTCTCTAAAATAAAGAGAAGATGCCTTCTGGAAACAACCTTAACATTATCCCTTCTTCTTTACTGATGTTACCAATATTTGCATTATTTGCATTCTTTGTGTTGTTAAATAAAGTTGCCTTGGCCATTTTTATTCCAACATAACTGGAGCTTATAGTAGGAGGTGGGGGGTGTATTTACACAAATAGTGTGGCTTGTACTGAGCAACACTTACTTCACCCCCTAATTACCCCAATTGTAGATGATACACAAGTATTAGTCAGTCACAAAGACCGTACTACAGGCAGAGTATAACAGACAACTTGACTGGTCTTGAAAAGAATGACATAATAAGTCGCCGAATATATTTGGCATTATTATCACAATCACAAAACATTTATAGGAGTCCTGATGACAAAGTAAGGTGATGAATGCCAGAAAGTATTTAAGAAATAACTCCTCTTAATATCTGAAATGCTTGAAAGTATTTAGATTAACTATAGTATATGTAACATAACATAACAAACATAACAATTTATTAAATGTCTACTATGTTCTAGATACTAAGCAAGGCACTGGGAAGGCACACTATCTGTCATCAAAGATTGTCTAGTCCAGAGGGTGAGAGAGACATGGGGTAGCTTTTGTCCAGTCTGATGGGTGCTATAATAGTATTATGCATAGTATCAAAGGGGCAAATACAAATGCACAGTGTGTGGTGATTGATCATTGTTTTAGGTTTCCACTGAGGAAAGTTTTAATTATTATAGTAAATAGAAGGAGTTAGGGTTAGGGTTAGTCTTTGAAACTTCCTTATGATAATGATTGTGACTATTTTAACATAATACCATGGGGACTGAAGAATCAGCTTCTCTGGGACCTTATAAGGAAAAGATAAAATTTATAACCTATTTGTATTGGGAGAAAGGAAATGAAATTAAATGGCATTTCAAATTCTCTTTCAGACTTTTAGTTGTGTGAAATGCATCACTTGTCCTTAGCGTATACAGTTATAAAACTATTTACCTTATGCTCAAGGATGAGAGAGAAGTGTCTACATATGTATTTCTGAGTGGAAGGATTTACTGTTCCATAGACTTTCCATTGCCTCAAAAGCAATGGCCTTTTTAGGAGAACTTGGAAATAATCTTACTAATTTAGATTTCCTCTCAAACAGGCTTACCTTTGCACTATACTAAGACTCACAGTTAGGTAGTGAAATCATCTTTTCATTTTTCTGACATGTCAGGGAAAAGCTTAAGTTATATATTCTATGCAGTGAGAAAACACAGGGTTTCAACTTATATTTCCAAAACCAAAATAAACCTATCTTACGTAAATGAACAGTATCATTGGTTGCAATTTACATCTCAATGTAAATGTCATCTCCCTACTTACTGTTGAAGCTTTAAGTTCAGGCTTTGAAAAAAGCACTATCCCTGTTCCTGTTATTACAAGCTACATGCATGACAGCTTTCACATTAATGACACCAGTTTGCTCACGCTCGTGTCTTTCTTTTTGGAGCTTGTTTTTTCATCATCCTTCCTTTCTCTGCCTGTTCTTAAGCTGAATACATTCTAATGAGATTTAGAAAGTCATAAGTTTCCAGACTCAGAAGAGAACTTCCTTTGTTTGGTTTAGTTGACAACATGCTCCAGAATTCACTTAGGAAGTGAAGCCTACACATCTTGGCTACAGTCTATCAAGCCAGGAAGGTGAATAGAAAAATTTTCTTCCCTACATGTATGCTTAATACTTTTAAGAATGAGGATAGGCTATCATGAGGAACTGGACCAAGGGAAAGGAACGGTTGATTTTTGCATTTCCTCTGAGGTATGAAAAAACAAACCTAAATTTGTTTTTAAACTTAAAAAAAAAAGTAGAAGAATATCTCATTACTAATTTTAATATTGTCAACCTATCACAAGAAAGTTGTTTTATCTCATTGACTTTTCCTAGATTATACGTGGGTACTTCCAAAAGTTTGTGGAAAAATGCAGTTGAGAAGTAATGTGAATCTTTTCATTAACTTTTTGAAGTACTCTTGTACAGCTTGAAATAGATAAAGGGCAAAATACAGAATGCAGAGAGCTGAAAGCTGGTTCTCCAAAAGAGATTTGTTCATGTGGAAACTTTAACAATATGGTAATGATGATATAGTCTGAGGACTACTGTAAAAGGCAGAAGATAAGATTGGGCAACAATGTATTTGGGAAGAAAAAATAGAGATAAAAGCAAAATATTATGTCATTTCCAGTTATGGGGGATAAGACAGTTGCCTAGTTTTAAAACAATGAGAATGGGAATGTCACAGGAATATTTCAAGAGAAAACATGGTGACCATAAAAACTATACCTCCATATCTTTGAGATAAGATAATATGTATGAAAGCTCTTCCAGTTATTTGGAAGAAAGTAGATAGAGTCAGATTGCTATATACTATTATTTTTTGGACAAAAAGCTACATTTTTCTCTGAAACTTAAATTACCATGGCATATGAGAGAAGATGTTAGTGAGACTTCTAGTGAAGTGAAGCTTTTTTTTCTTTATTAAATATGGCTTAATTTTCCCTTCCCTACTGAAGATATGTCAGATGGCATAGACAGAGCCACAGGATACAGAAGGCTTCTACTGTGACTTGTCTGGAAGCTTGAGTTGCAAATATAAGAAAAAAAAAATTAAAAATCAAGGTTTAAATGGATAAAAATAAGGAAACATAAAGCTTAAGATATCACTAGATTATCAGTTCCACAATCAATGATGATCAAAACTTGAAAACATAGGTTAAAAACGAGATGGTTTTATTCTTTACATTTTCTTTTCACACTGGTAAAAAATAGTACCTTCTTGTTAGTAATTTGTGTTTAGCCTCTTCCTAATTCCTTGCCAACATTTTTTTCCTAGTCTAGTCTGTTCACTTGTTGCATGTCAATGTACCGCCTATCTGAGGGTGACCCTGACAATTATTACACAGAAACACATTAGAGAAAGAAACAAGGTAGTTAGAAGGGAAGGAGAATATGCTTTTTCTGAAATGAACATAAGTGTCATGAACAAATGTGTCATGAACAAATGTGTCATGAGGCTTGGAAAAGATGGGAACGTTATCACAAATGCAATTTTGACTCTGCCATCCAAAATGATTCGAATGAGTAAGAAAAGCGTTAGTCTCCCACAGAAAGCCACCTGACTGCACAGGAGTGCTCAGATTAACTTAGATTTTAAAAGGGCAAAAGAACATGTAGCAAAGATTGAAAGAAGGTTATAGAACCCAGGACAAATACAGAAGACTGACAAGCTATAGTAAGAATGAAAATAAGGCAGAACCTCAAATTAGCATCTCAGAACTCACCATTCTGAGAGGTCATAGCCTGGATTAGGTGGCTTTTTTTGGTACTCTATAGAGACACTGTCATTTCTACTGAATATGTCCAATGGTCTGTCTCCTCCACCAGATTGTGATCTCCTTAAAGAAAGGAAATGTGTCTTATGTCTTCTACTCCTAAAAGAGTGCCTAATATAGAGAAATTAATAAATATTGATGAATAAATAAAATATTCTGTATACATAATGTCAAGGGCACCGATAAAAAAGGAGGAAGGACGCTTTTAAAAGTCATATATGGTACAAGAAAATCAAAGAGATAGACTTGCTGCTGGCAGTCAACGAAAAAGAATACAGTCTGACATTTTGCACCTGTTATCTTCTGTCAATAAAAGCAATCTTAAAACAAAAGAGGGTACACTAAACTTAAGTAGGAGAGGCTGGATGTTTAAGAGGTATTGAAATGGGAAAAGGACACCAATCTGTTCTGAATGAGTTTAGGCTTAGGTTGCCTGGCCTAGTTGAATTATATTCCATTTCAGGAAATAATTTATTCTACCTATAGGACCATTGTAAAAATTTTAAATGTTATAATGGGCTCTTGAGAGAGAGTTTTCTACCTATGGAGAATTTTAAGCAAGAGCTGGATGCTGACTTGACAGAGGTAGACAGAGGAGACTCGTCATGAGAGGGCAGTTGAACAGGATTGTATTAGGATTCTTCTCTCCAGCACTAAAGTTCTAAGCATGTACTAATCTCTTGGACTCATCCTTCATCTTAAGAGTTTGGCTTAATTCTCAATAGGTCTTCTGATAAATTCATTCTCTCCTGCTGTTAATCCCCTGTAAAATCATTTTAGTAGAATACAAATGTGAAAAATAATTATTATTTTATTACGAGTTGTGTTTTAGTACAGATAGTATAAATTTTGAGTCAAATTTGGCATAAAATAGTAATTATGAGCATAGACTTTGTTTTGTAAAATGTTTGATTTTATCTTGGTTCTGCTCTTTCCATAATTATGTAGTTTTGAGTAAGCTACATAAATTTCCAAATTTCAGTTTACTTATCTATAAAATAAAAATAACACTTTCCTCCTAGGTTTGTTATAAGGATTAAATGAAATAATGCGTAAAACAGCAGCTAGCAAAGATCATGATACATGGTAATTGCCTGAATAAATGGTGAGGTCTAATTGCTAAGTATTGATTTTTCTGACCCTCAAAGTTTTCAACTGTGAAATGGAGTAAAGAAGAATCATCTCAAAGAATTGCAGATAAGGCTTAATGAGATATGAAAAACATGTGACACGGTGCCTGACTCACAGCAGTAGTTTAACAGATTCTTTGCCCATGTGAAGATCTTTAGGACTGCAGGCAAGGTTTGCCACTTTCATCCATTTCTGGTCTTACCTTGTATTATTTGTGTTTCCTGCTGTCTGCTAAAACACATATCTAAATGCTAAACCAGATGTGTCTCTGGTTTAAAACAGTGGTTCTTAATATTTTCTGGGGGTTTTAAACCTCAGTGAGAAGCTGCTGAAAGCAACAGCCCCTCTTTCAAGAAATATACACATGTGTACACATACACAAATATTACACCCAATTGCAGCTAGTTCATGGATCCCTGAAATAAGTTCATGGGCCTGTGGACTCCAAGTTAAACATCTTGATCTACAGCACATACCAGTTATGCATGAAGACACAAATAAACAAAAATCACCCATTACACATTGCTCTCTGACTGTGTGCATATCAGTCCTGTATGCATTTGAGTTAGCGCTATCTACTTTAGTTTCAATGCTTCCAGAGGGCTCATACATAATTTTTACTTTGGAGCATAACTAATATACTGGGGTTCACAAGTGGGTACCCTTCATAAATAGTAATTGATATTAAAATGAGATGAGGAAAACCTCGCTCTATGAGAAAAACCATCTAGGGTTTTAAAAAATGAAACCAAAATAACAACTTGTGTAAATATGGGGCTACAGAAAGGGTAAGAGAGAAGTCAAGAACTCCAAATTAATAATCATAGAAAATAAATATGTGCATACATATTCAGGTAATAGCTTACCTAACTCAACGCAACAAAATGCAATTTTCCACTTGCCTAGTTTTGTGGTTTGATTGAGTCACTCTTTAAACTTCTCCCTTCCTTAGCTGTCACTGATATAATTGCACAAACTAAGCTCTCAGAAGCTATTAATGGTTTGAAGAAAAGTGTAGCTTTGTGAAATGGTTTTCCCACACTTCCCAAGTATTTTGTCAATATTAAAAAGTAGTAGGCTTTTTAGACACTCAATACTCTTCTCTCCAGATTATTGGTTATAAAGGTACTGTGAAATGATAAATAATTTCTGGTAAATAGACATAGAAGATAGGCACCAATTGCCCAGACCAGGAAAATACCAGAAGAGTATGTGAAACTGTTTGAAATGGTAAGTAGAGTTCTTCCAGAACAGCTTAACAAGTAATTTCAGTGTGAATTCATAGTCTCACTTTTCTCATAATATAATTTTCCTGAAGTTTGTCTTAATGTAATACCAGGCCAGGGTTTCTGAGACTGGATATTTTCCATTATCTGTGTTAGATGTTATGGAATTCTGTTTTATTTTAGAACATACCTTAAAAATGTTTCAATTCAACCCATTTTTAGTACCTTAGGTACTTATGAAGAAGTATGCCTTTAATACAACTTCAAGAAAATAATTTCATTTAATACACTATACTAACTTTTTGATTTTAAATACCTTTGCACCTTAGGGTTTATTTAAAGGAAATAAACACTATCTTTTAATAGTAGATGGCCAGTTCCTGGAGTCAAACTGGATTCAGATCCGGCCCCACCATTTACTATTTCTGTGGCTTTACAAACCTGTGGTTGTGAATTTGATCATTAGCCCCACCACTAGGGCCAGAGTGGCAGAACTCGCTTCATGGGTGGAAAAAGGAGAATTACTCAGAAAAGGTCACAAAGGAGCCTAGTCAATTAAATATAACACTAAATTAAAATGTAAACCATATGTGCAAACTGAGTGACATCAATTAGCTTTTAAGTAATTGAAATTATTTAAATAAGTAGCTGGATTTTAATTAAAGTGAGAAATATTTATGTTTCGTTTACAATTTAGAAATCACTACTGCTATGCATTAACTGAATATTTTTCTATGATTTTAAATTTTGACACCTCTATAATGCATTTACTTGAGACTCATCTGGATTTTTTTTTTTTTTTTAATTTTCCCTTAAAACCTTGCTACTCAGAATATGATCTCGGGACCAGCAGCATCAGCCTCAAATGGGAGGCTTCAGAAATACAGAACCCTTAGGCCCTCCTCAAGACTACCGAGTCTGAATCTATATCTTAACAAGGTTATTAAGAGATTTGTATGGACATTAAAATCTGAGAACACTGCCTTGAAGCATGATAAATATTACATTTTTCTGGTGTACATTACTTTGCAAATTTTATTATTTTTAATTTTAGTTTTTTTTCCTTTAAAGGCAATTAAATTACATTAAGAAATGTAATGCATAATTCACATGAATTTACAAAATGAAATAGAAAATTTTAAAGATACTTTATGCTTCTATCAGCCCAGAGTGAAATATCTGAAGACTGTTTCCTATTTTCAGGAGTTTGTGGAACAAAAACAATTTAGAGCAATTGCTAAACCACATGCAATTCCAAAACACTATCCAATCATAGGTCTTTTGAAAAGAGTTTCAGATAAATTCTAACTTATTGTCAGAATGTTCTTTTCTCCACTAGAAGGATCAGAGAAAAATTTTATTAGCCACTTCTAATAAAGAATTTCAACTAATTATTTAGTGACTAAGATTTAAGTCAGAACACCAGTATATGGTATTCAGAGTTGCTGAGGAAAAAGTAAGTTTTGATTAACTGTATAATTCACTTTATATAGTCTTAAAAGTTTTCCATCTGGGGAAAAGCACATCTCCATGTTGTTTTCAGAAATCTCTACTTGGATTGGTAAAGTCCAACCTAATTACTAAAAAAATCATTATGTCCAGTGTGGGAAACAGCATGTAAGTGATTCTCCTTGGAGAATAATGCCTTAGCCTAAAACATTTCTACCTGGTGCCATAACTATCAAATAGAAGGAAATAATGAAAACATTTTATCAGCACAATGTAAGAGTGAAACTACAAGTACATGTATCAACCAGAAAACCTGCTGTCAAATATAAAGAATGGGTGCATTTGAGGCTTTTAATTAATGTGTCTTTGATACTCAACAATTCATTTTGCCACTTTTAGTTTCCCTAGCAGGAAAAGAGTAGCAGGAAGGAAAGACTTAAGTAAAAATATACAAGAGAAAATCTCAAGCTTGAGAAAATGCTGTCTGTCATTTCTTCCCCCTGTGAATTGGGAAATGTGTATTGTTATTTGATTTTTGTACATGGAAGAAATTGTTCCAAATTGCAGACTGTTCCTCAAGAGAGTATCTACTTCAAATATTTCTTTTTAGAGCATTGTACCTTTGAACACATACAGAACTATTGTGAGTTGGGGTTTGTAGTTTTTAAACCTTCCATTGGGTGTGGTACAGGGTAGACACTGGGTGAGATGTTTTGAAAGAAAAGGCAAGAAACAGCAAACCTTATTTTTCTTTCTTTAGATAGGAAGACACTTATAGTTTCATAAAGGTTTTATGCCTTATGAGGAATTTTTCTTATATTATTCCATTTGACAATAATAGAAGGTCCATTAGTGAGACGTTGATAATCTTATTTTTCTGATGAGTAAATTAAGGTTCAGTAAAGTCACATGAGTCACTAATTCTGTGCTTCATATGTGCCAGACAGTGATCCAAATGCTCTAATTAACTGAATTAATCTTTATGACAATCCTATACATGAAATCTGTATTACAGATGTGCAAAGTAAAATACAAAGAGATAACGTAATTTTCTCTTAGTCACTCAGCTGGGAAGTGGTGGAGTCAAGAATTGAACTTAGGTCTCTGATTCTAGAATTTCTGCTCTTGCCCTGTCACTAATGCAAGGCTGTGTGGATATACTTAAACCAGTGCCTGACACACAGATTGCCAAATAATTGCTAACAAGTACGACTTCAATTGGTTAACAGAGAATATTTTTGGATAATATCAGTTGCATTGTTAGAAAAAAAACCACACTGGGAGACAGAGAATTACATACATAATTGATTCATGTGTAATTTTTAGTATATAATTTATACATGTATATGGAATAAGCTCATACCAGAACTAAATAAAGTCAAGAGAATAATAAATCTGTCTGCCATGCTATCAAAACCCACAAAGAAAATATTCCTTGTATGTCAAGATAGCATGTAGCAGCAGGCAGCGCAGAGTAGAATTTCCTCTTCTCAGTGAAAAATAGCTATGTTCTTGAGAGCACAAAATCTAAAAATATTTCTTGTTAATAAAGCAGAGTCCATTTTCAATATTCATTACCTAAGAGGTAAGTTCTTTCAGTAGCCAATGTTCATGTATCAAGAAACCGAGACTCAGAAAGTTAAATAACTTGCTTGCTCTCACAGTAAATAATAAAGCTCAGAATCTAGTCAGGCCAGCTCTAAAGTCCAGTGGAAAGTTCCATAACAGATGGAGCTAATCTCCATCTCAGTCTGATTGTGATGCTATAACAAAATACAAATGGGTAATCTACAAAAATAAGAAATTTGTTTCCTAGTTCTAGAGGCTGGGCGAATCAAGATCAAGGTGCAGCATTCGGTGTCTGGTGGGGACCTTCTTGCTATGTCCTTATACAGTAGAAAGTGGAAGGGCAAAAAGGCCTAGCTAGTTCCCTCCAGTCCTTTTATAAAGTCACCAGTCCCATTTATTGGGCTCTGCCCTCATGACTTAACCACCTTCCTACTGCTCCTTCCCCCTTAATACTGTCACATTGGGGGTTAAGTCCCACCAGAAGAATTTTTGAGGGACACATCCATTCAAATTATAGCAACTCCTTCAGATTCTCCTTTCCTGGAGGGGTTGAAAGTGAGAAAAGTTCATCATGAGAGACACAGAGAGCTGTGAGGGGCTGTGGTTTGGTCCCAGAACCAGCCATCGCTCCACAACATAACCCTGCTTCTTAACCTTTGCCACGTAAAGAAATGCAGTGACACGTGCACATTTGCTTAATTTTCTCCATTGGTTTTCTGGTATTTCTGTGTATTTGGGAAAGTGATATCAATAAATTACACAGATTTTTAAAATTTATCTCCTAGAGAATTGTCTAGTTTGTTGAGCAAAATATTAATCTTTTATTATTTCTATTCTCATCTATGTGACTTTGAAATACGAATACATGTTCCTACATATACTATGTGTTAATTTCTTTATCAGTTCTGATATGAAGGCTAAATTAAGATATAAAATTTTATCTACTTAAATATACTTGTTTACCAATACAGAACAATATTTTAAATATTACTACCACTAACAATTTCATTTCTTTATGTTTGTTTTTGTAAGCAAAATGTACAGAACCACAGAAGCTAACTCAGCTCTGTGTTTGGAACTTACATACACTGTGTTACTCCCCTGGGAAAATGTACTAAGATATTTTATAAACAGCCAGGATAAAAGTTGCAGAAGAAACATCATTTTTTTCAGAAAGAACAATAAAATAATAATTCCTTATCTTTGTACAGTATTTTATAAAACACCACGCTTTCCACATGCATTTTCTCACTTGATCCTGATAACAAACCAGTGACATAGTTGAGGTATTTTTTTATCTTTCTTCAAAAACTCTCAAGAAATTTTGCACACAGTGTAATTCAGATGTCAAACAGGTGGTGCACAAATATGTTTTGTTTGACAAAAAATTTGGCATACTTGGTGCTTGAGTTTTTTAAAAAATTAAGTTTTTGCAATCCTTATTTATTTATTTATTTATTGGCAGCTGGCCAGTACGTGGATCAATACCTTGGATGGACCTTGGCGTGTGTAATCAGCACCATGCTCTAACCGGCCAGCCCCAAATTCTTAAATCTTAAGAAATATCACATAATATTTACGTAATGTTAAAAATGTTCTTCTATATTTCACAACAAATATAGTAAAATAGCCAACACTTTACACCTCATTTTAGTATTCTAATGGGAGCTGATGAAGAAATTAATGCAGTGATATATTTAGAAATAGATATTTATATATTTCAAAAATGCCATTCTCAGCTGAGTCAGAGTAACAACAAAAGACTAACCTTCTTGTTGATAAAATTTTATTTGATCAAATTTTGATTCTGTCTTGAAAACCTGAAAGATAGGATCTCATCAGGCCTGTGTTTCTAAGTGACGATCAGCAAGGAGTTAAGTACAAGCTTTCTCCCTTACAGGGCATAGGTATTCCGTTTACCATGCCCTTGGAGTTCTTTCCTACTCATGTCAACTGTCATCTGCAGCTGTTTATAGATTATGCAATGAATAAACCTTGCGAAACAACCTTGGTACCAAATCCAGGATTCTAAACGTGGGATACTTTTTATCCCATAAATGTTAATATTGGTAGGTGTTTTAAATCCTTCAAATGAATGATGCTGTGCCACAGTAACACAATGCACATTTTTGCTTTTAAAAAGACAACTGTAGTGGGGAGGTGGGGAGCACTCCCAGGAGGTCTGCAGATGGTCTGCTGCTTCCTAAATCTTTCTTTGCTCTGTTCCTGTGAATGTTGAAACTGGAGAATCAAGGTTGCCTGCTCTCTGCTTTCCAGGCCTGGCCTTTTATTCTGCTGTTTTTTCCAGAATGTGCTAGATGATTCATTTAGGTGGTTCTGACAAGAAGTAAAGCTTGACTATTACGAAAATAAATTTTCCATATATTTGTCTAATCATCTCATTCTCTAGATTTTCCATACTCCCAGAAAGTAAAGCTTCAAACAAAACTTTTGGAACATGAGGTTGGTTTGTAAAGAGGTTTCAATTTTTAAACTGAATTTTTAAAAATAATGTTAGACATACAGAAAGTCGCAAAACACAAGAAAGAAAAAAATCCAAATAATTTCTTTATATTCCTTACCTTCATTCAATTGCCCTAATGATAAGATCTCACATAACCACAGTACAGTGGTCAAGAACAGAAAATAAAAGTTGTTAGAATAGTATGGGTTAACTAATGCATAGATCTTATTTAAATTTTATCATTTTTTGCAGATATTCTTTTTTGTTTCAGAATCATATCCAGGATCATGTAGTTGTGATTTTTTTTCTTAGTCTGTCCTGATCTGTAACAGTTCCTCAGTCTTTCCTTGTCTTACATGATCTTGAGACTTTTGGAGCACACTAATCAAGTATTTGGTTTTTAGATGATCTTTCTATCATGTTCTCCAGCACACCGTGTCCTTTTGAAGATTTACGTTAGGTTTCATTCCTCTCCTAGCTGGGTGTGAACCATAACTTCAAAGATGAAAACCAAATTTTATTCAGTGATCTTCATAAATCTCAATTTATCAACATTCTCAAGCTACAAGAAAATAATTCAAGGTAGAATAGAGCAATAGTTTAAAAAGGGAAGAAGGAACCAAACTCTATGGTAATTATGATAATTGAGTAAAAAGATAAGAATGTTTTAAAAACATCAGGTAGCCAAAGGATCAATTTAAAATATCTTGATATCTCACAATGTAATTTTTGAATGGCTGGTGGAAAAGAAATCTCTGAAGAGTACATGTGGTGTCCTTATGAAGAAGCACAATTGCTCATGAAAAGCAAGGTGTCTATTAGAGCATTGGAGCCACCTGGTTAAGAGAATAGAATAAATTGTCCTGCAGTACTTGTGCTGCTCTGCTTAAAAGATTGAAATTTGCTAAAATAATAGTGTGCATTTTATTTTCAGCTTTTAAGCCCCATGTCAAATAGCTCTTGGGAACTGGGGAGAGTGATGTGATTAAAATGAGGAATGTTCTTCCACCTAATAGGAGCGAGTGGGGAAGAGAAAAGTGCATTGGGATGTACGGGTACATATACCTCCCATTGAGAGGTGTGTCACCTTTCCTCACGAATAGGAATGGGCCTGTTTTTCTAGCTGTAGGGAGGATGAAGAAAGATGGGATATTTTAATACTTGGACTTAGAAAAGGGAGGTCTACCATGCTGTATTTTCTTTTTTAAAAAATAGCCCAACTTTTAAGAAGTTCTTCTCTGACTAATCACGTTATTATGATGATTAAACTGCTCCATGAGGAACCATTAATCATGCTTCTGAACTTGTGGGAGAAAAGTGGACTCTCTCCAAAATCCGCTTTATTCTGTCATTTGGAAATGCGCTTTGCATAGTAGGTACTCAATACAAAGGTGATGATGATGTTGAAGTAACAGAACACATGGAAATGAAGAAAGTAAGAGTTTGGTGGTGACTTAAACTGTATGAAAATAAAGGTGATGTTAACAGTGTTTGAAAAGGAAAAGCAAGGAGAGATTGGGGAAATGAAAAGAGTGTGACTTTATATGCATGTGTTTTGGAGAAGTGATAACGTATCAGTTATTGGGAGATTCTGCGTGAGGGGAAGTGGGCTAAAGTTGTAATACTTCCCAAATTTATAGAGACCTAAACGTGTTTGATTGATTCTGTGTGCTTACCAGCAGGTGACAAAGTGCATTTGCTTTTTTGTATAGATGGAAGCACTAAGATATATGGCTGTAGAGCTCTACCCAAGACAAAATAACATAGCACATGAAAGGAAAGTCTGACGTTAAAACTAAGTTCTCCCGATTTGGTCTTAGAATCTTCAAGGAATGTGGCATATGCTTGCAGCATTTTATGTCTGAGAAAACTCAAAGTCTAAGACGATGTAAAAGTGTTCCCATTGTTTACTAAGTCAAATACTGACAAATAAAAAAAATGGTTTAAGAAATAAGGCCTCTATGTACCTAACCTGAGTCGGTTATGATGATGATGATGATTTGCAGCTGCTAGTTCACTGTTTGCTTCCCTCTGCGCCTTCCTCATTCTCATGCTCTGCATTCATAGCCACACGTGTTCTTTCTCTCTATCCAAAATAAGAGGCAAAAGACACACTATGATTTAGCATTGTGGGAAATTAACCAATATTTCAAATGTACCTTGAGTTGATAACCTAGCAATAAAAAAAGAATTAAAACCGCTGTAGTTGTGACCAAGTTCAAAGCAAAGCTTCTAGCACGTGCTTTCTGTCCCTTTCAATTAATATAAACCTTAAATCCAATTTCATATGTCTTAGCATAGTTAATTTATTGCTATTTAAATGCTTTCTTCAAGAAGTTTCATAGAGATAATGTTTAAAACCCTCTCAACAACTCCCATTTTAGAATCTAAAACCTGCTTTTCTTTCTTAGAACAGAAGCCAAATCTATAAGATCAAATCCTCATTGTCTAGAAAACCAGGCAGGCTCCAACTTAACCAAATTTCATCATCCCTTGTTTTATTAATTTTCCATAAGAAAAAAAATCCATATTAGTTAAGGACTTGCTCATAATTGGTGCTCTGAGTTAATTATTAAGTCAATTGTTTTTTGAGTAATACATTTATAATTGATTTCTAAACTGGGCCTAGTTCTCTCAGATTTTGAATATCTGCTTTGCTAATGTTGTTCAATGTATTCTGGGTTTTCTGTTTTTAACCTTTATTGAATCTTTCTCAGTCAAGAACTTGTGTTTATGTTTCTTAAAGAAGAGATATTGTAAAAAATACACAGTACGATTATCAAATTTTGTAATTTTACCTCATAGTGTGCTTATCCCAATATATGAGCTATAAGGAAATAATAATAATATTGAACACCCAGATGAGAATATTGAATAGAATTGGGCATGATCTCAAGAATTATCTTTCAGAAAGATGACAGCCAGTGAGCGCACCAGCCATCCCTATATAGGATCCGAACCCGCAGCCTTGGCGCTCCCAGTGCTGCACTCTCCGGAGTGAGCCACGGGATCGACCCGGCATTTTTTGTTAACTTTTTAGAATATGGCAAAATAGATAGACTGAGCTTCTGTTATAAAATGATGAATATTAGTAACAAAACTTGAGCTGAGACTAGGCTTGAAATAAAGCAACTCAGAGCAGTGATTTAAGAATTAGTGTCATGTATCCAGAGGACAGAAGTTGATGACATACCACAGGGACCCAATACTAATTCTAATAACGCGTAACGTTCAGTGAACACACGTAAAGAGGCAACCTCTATGCTAAGCACTTTAGAAATATTAGTTGAGCCAAAATAGTCCTTTACCAAAAAAAACATGTGTTCCTCATTATAGCTTGATGTGACCAGGGTTTATTCATTGGATTCTTGACTTTCATACATCTTATAGTAGTTCTCTGATACCTTCTGAGATCTAATAATTGTTTCCAATAATAGGAAATGAAAAGACTCTCCAAAATTAGTTCTTCTATACATTAGATTGAACTAAAAGTCACAATTTCATTTGGATTCTATTTTTTCTTAATAATGTTGCATCTGTTAGGTCCCTGGAACTGAAAACCTGACTTTTTGAAAGCCCTGACCCTTTGGTTTTGTTTCTCTAGGTTTCATTCCTCTAACTTTCTATCCCCCTAAGTCTCTGTTCCCATCAACAGGCTGAGCAAGCTGTACCTAGAGTGAAACATTAGAACTACTTCCCCCAGCTAGCCCAAGGTTTCTGTCTCCCCAAGTCTCTGTCCCCATGCATAGGCTGTATCTGGAGTGGAACATTGTGACCATCTTCCTAAGCTAGGCCAGATGACAGTCTTAAGCCTATAAAAGAAGACACCCAATTGCTTTTCAGCACTGACACCATTCTTTAGCTCAGCCCAGCAGGTCTTCTTGCTGCTTGCTAATAAAATCTTTTTTTCCTTAATCTGGCTAGTGTCTCCTTCCTCAGTGACCTTACAGCATCTATTCCAACTTACAGTCATTATGTCTCAAGGGATACAGCATTTCAGCAGAAAGCTCCAGCTCTAGCTCCAATCCCAGCACTACGCTGTAAACTGAAGTTTGGAGTAAGAGGAATGAAAGGGTTTGTGGTGATAGAGCAAGTATTCAGGGGACTTTGTAATTTAAAAGAGGAATTCAAAAATGAAAACTTAAGATCCTTTATTTCAAAGAGGTCATGGTCCAGTGATGGGCCCAATTTGATAAAGAATTTTAAGAGACTGTTAGAAATTTAGATGATAACAAACTTCACTTCCTAGAAAAGTTGGGTAGGTTCTAGGGCGGAAACAGAAGACAAGTATTGAAAACTGGGTATCATGTGCCAAAAATAGAAAGAGAAATCAACAAGGTATATTTTTAAAAGTTGAAATAGCATTGAATAACAACACAGTTAATTTTAAAAAATTTTTTCTGAGAAAAATTAAGTTGAGTTTGGCTTTAAAGGAATTTTCTATGTTGTGCTGATGCAGTTAGACTAAGTATGCTAGGCAATGCATTTATAAAATACAAATTTTTATTTTTTTTATTTTTAAAGTTACACTTAAAAGTCAATAGAAAAAAATGACATGAAAATAATTTTTTACAGCGTCTGCAATAATGCACAACTGTTTAGAAGTTTATGTTACCCCCAACATGCATGTATAGTTACTAAGTTTTGGTAACACTGCACTCAGTATTTTTACTCTATGTTTTTACTTAATATTATCTATCCCATAAACATTTTTATATCTTAAATTCCTTCTTTTTAAAAATGTTATTGAGGGATTTCAATATAAGAGTATTACACATTTATTTTTAGAAAGCTAAGTTCTATCTTTGTAATGAAAAAAAAGAGAGATGGAAGTAGGGAAACAAGATAGGTTATTGTTGCTATTCAAGTAAGAAATATTAAGGAGTTTTAGGAAAGCAGGCCAATATGGGTGGTCTTGAGAGATATATTAGTGTAAATCAATGGAAAGAACTGGGCAAATAGGAGGTGAGCATAGCAGATACAGATCCAGGAGTCTGTCCTATTTTATTGCTGATGCGATCACAGAGGGAAAGCTCATACAAAGAAGAGAAATCACAGGCTGATTAAACAGTTACCCATGAATGTCGGATTCCACAGGCATTGGTGCTACTCAGTGGAATGAAAGATGAAAATGCGAGGAAAAATGGGAACTGCTTTTTGAAATATTTGCTCATAGAGGTTAGGGAAAGATAGAATAATAATTTAAGAAAAGAAGCAGTGAAGAGAAAGAGATTTGGTTTAAAGTTCTTTGTTGGTTTTACATTTTTGAGATTATACCTTTTCACAAACCTAGGAGAAGTTTTGTGGTAAAGGAAAAGCCATTAAGAAGCAACATCCAAAAGGAAATCAGAGAAGAGATAAAATAAGAAACCACGAGAGAGAACACAGTTAGTGGTGACTTATACGTACTGAAATCCTCTTCTAAAGCGTTGAAATTTAAAATGTGAATAGAGCAAAACTGATTATCTGAAACAAATTTTTTTTATGCAAGGAGAAAACATGTTATAAAAAAGGAGAACCTTTAGTGTACAATGATTAATTTTTTATAGTGATGATTTAAGAACTCAGAGTACCCAATAACATCATTTTACTACTATTTGAAAGCAAAACATTGTTAATAAACATCTCAAAAGTGCAATTAGATAATTTAAAAATTGCCCACAGAAAAAAGAATAAGGAACTCTGAAAATACAGAAATCCAGGAAGAAACCAAACCACACCTGTCTGTGAGCTTCACATTCACTGCTCTGCCAACTGTGGTAACCATAATGACTTAGTTTTATGCAACAAAATGTGTGTGCCTCTGTGTGTATCACTGCTGTAAATATAACCTCAACTCAGAAGCCACTTCGTTCAGAAGATATATTTTGGCAAGCTAAAAACAAATTAGTCTAATTCTATTCCTTAATTCCAGGGAATTACACTCTATTTTATGATTCCAGTTTCTCAGTACTCCTATCAAATGAAAAAGAAGTTCCCCACAAAACATGTAAATCACAAGCTAGTTTTGGTATATCATATCTATTCATTCTTTACTTTTGGATCACTAAGAAGTGTTTAGGAAGCCTTTATGATGATATAGAACTCTTAATTTCCTTTAAGTGTGGTGATATGCAATGAATTAATGAGCACTGTATTTAAAAACATAATGCTTGGATTTCAGCCTTCACGCTACACTTATTTGTTTAATACTGAGTAAACCCTTGAACTTTTCTGAGCCTCAGTTTCCTAATTTTAAAAATGTAATTAATCCTTTCTTAACACATCTGTTGGAGGATTAGGTCAAATGATCATATGTAATAAGCCCTTTGTAAAATATGTGTCACTTTTCTTATACAAGGCATTTTTCTTTTATTACCTGTGCTCATGCCTAGTGCAGAGATGTGGGTGGATAGAAGTCCACACACTCTCTTTTGTCTCTGATTGAACCAGCATAGGGCGAAACAGTGTGGAATTGCAGAATAGAGTATTAGTCCTTGTTTAAGGGCTCTGAGTGCTAACACCAGGGAATGTCATTCCTGAGGGCTCTACACAAGCTTTCCCTCCCTGGGAACATCTGAGCCCCAGGCCTAGCTTGGAGGAGCCCTCCATGGAGGCACAGTCTATTTTATTTCTCTACTTCTACCTATGAACAGGGACATTCATATGCCTATTTCTGAAATCTATGCTTAAAATATTAAGAATCTCAAACTGAGCAAAATTGTTACAGAAAAACCACCAGCAATACCGGCATATGGCACAAATTGAGATGATTTGGGAAGAGGGAACATAATATATATTTTCTCTCTCATTATTTAACAGTCCATACATTAAAAAGAAAAATCCTGGGATTCTACCTGAATGTTCTTCTGAGCCATGCCCATCCCCACAGAATTCAATGGGTGATATCTGGACCTGAGCTTCACACACTCAAGGCCTGAATAGTCAGTGTCACAAATATAGGAATTACCCAGGACAACTCCACAATATGAAACCAGGAAATAAGGATGTTATATCTTGAAGGAAGTAGTTGTGTCTTGGCCTTATCGTAAGTATCGTGTGGCTTGTGTGGGGAGAATAGGACAGGAGGATACAAATGAGAAAAGGTGACAGTAGTAGGCAAAGCTGCCAGGCACTGTGCAAGGCAGATGCTGAACTTGGCTTTACCAAGTTCTGCAAATTGACCCTGCAACAGTCCTGCCTTCCCAGTTCTAGGTTCTCCCATGTTTTTGTTTGTTTTTGGTTTTCGTAGCCCAATTTTCTGTAAAAAATTCATGTAACAAATTCACTGTGAGGCGGATACCACTGAAAAATATTTCCAAACCAAGGATTTTAGGCTCCTAAGTTGGAGATTGAAATCATAGTTAAAAGGAACAGCTGGGAGAGAAGTGTCCAGCGTTTTCAATAGGGCCCTTGATATTGTGAGTCTTTCCCAATATGCTATGGCTTTAGAAAGCTAGCCTCCAAAGTAGGATTATATGTCTGTGTGAAGAGAATAAAATCATGGTTAGGTTGTTACTGTGGATGGGAAAAATGATGGTACCAGTGGGCAGCTTCTGGATGGAACATTTCGTCTCTGCCTCAGCCCTAATAACTCTCACACTACTCCTCTCTTTTCCTGTTTGCGTGACTAAAATGCTCTGAATCCATTTAAGGGTAATTGAGTTAAATCAGTTTCCTATCCAAATAATATTAAAATAATGATCTATACTACAAAAACAATGGAACTGCTTTGTAAACCTCTATTTTAAGCCTGAGAAGCAGCCTGATGAAATTTATTCCTTTCTGCCCTCCCTCTGTGTTTGAGAAATGAAGCAATGTTTTGCAGAGCGATGCGTTCTTTTCCTTATGCTCATATCTATCTTCTTCATGTTGGCAAAAGATCATTGAATTCTGTCTTCAGACATCTGAACTCTTACTCTTGCTGTAGTGACTGCCAGGTCATGCCACAGAGTCAAGGGAACTGGAAAGAGCCCTGGGAAGCAGCCTGCTGAGTAAATGGCTAATTAACGTAATGCACTTTAAAAAGTATCTGTAATTAAAAGCTTTATTGGAGAGCAAGATGAAATCATTCACAGAACTTTGGCTCCATGTCCCTCAGCAGGCATGGCTACTTAAAAACAGCCTTTTAAACTAATCATTAATGGTCTGTAATGTAAATGCTGAATTCCATGATGATATGTTTTAACTCTATTATCTTGAAAAATCAGCTGCTTCTGAAGCTAAGAGGAAGAGACTCTACTTGTTTGATGTTTTCATGTTTCTAAGTCCTAATCAGTGCTGCCAGGTGTGGTTAAGCATGCTGTAAACTGCACAACTCCAGGGAGCATTATTTGCACAGGCGGCTATGTCTCTGTGTCTCCAGGAGTTGTGCAATGCAGTAGCCATGGTCAGAGCATTATTTTAATAGCACATTTATGGTTCATTCTTCATATCAGCTTTGTACATCAGGCTTTTCCTCTCTGAGGTCCAGACATAGGCCATACAGAGTTTTCATCTGGAAATGATTAAACAAAATTAAGGGAATCTCTTAACAAGGCTGTGAATCCCCTGACTGCAGAATCACTTTTCTTCTGTCAATGCTTAACACATAAGCAATGAATGGATAAAGAAAATATCTTCTTGGTGGATAATTTATTTCTTGTATTCGAAGAATGCTGAGAAAAGTTGAGTGTGAAATTTTGGGTCCTCTTCCTAGATGACAAATATGCCCAACTCTTTGAGGCAATATAGAAAATGAAAAATTAAGTGTAATTTTGACACATCCAGAGTGCTACTTTTGCAAGGTGCTTGTAACGATTTTTAAATTCCAATGCTAAAAGATTAATATGATTTACATACCTTTTGATTATTTTTTTTTTCTGGTGAAGATTCTATATATCATTATTGATGTAAAAAGACAAACATTTGAGTTTGCCCAATGACTTTTTTTTATAACTTTGTAAGTAAACGGTGATCCTTGTTTGGAAGATATCCATTTTTATTATTTTAGTAAGATGTTTATGTTTTACACTGTAAAATATTATTATTCTTCTCAGGAGTTCAGTGAGAAAACATAGATGATAAGACTTTCCTGGTGACAGGGCAATAGTGTTTGTTTTGCTAATCCATTTTTAAATGGCTTAAATGCATAACTGCCATTATGAATAAATCAGGAAACAAAGCCCAAAACTACCTATAAGAACTAATATATATACTATGAACATATATGCACTAATATATAAATTATACACTGTATATACTGATATAAACTGTGTATATAAATATATAATATAATTTTTAAATATATTCCATTTATATGAGAGTATTCCAAAAAGTTCACAGAAAAATAGAATTAAAAGATAATATAAATATTTCCATGAACTTTTTGAAGTACCCTCATATATGTACACACACAGGGCATATAGACCTTGAGCCCGTAGGTCTAAATTGTGTTTTATTTTGTATTCCTCTAGTGTACTATCTTCTGTTAAAGTACTTGTATTTTCTTGTAATTGCTTATTCAAGATTGCAGGTTCAATGAGTGAAGGCGTTAATAACAAACACCTCCAGTGACACTTTCTGGATTAAATTTTGGCCTATTATTTATAAGCTCTATGACCTTGAACAAGTTATATAATATCACTGTGTTTTAGTTTCAATAATAGTAACTACATCATAACCATACAGTGAGCATTAAATGAGATTTTAAATATGAAATATAAGGAACCACACTTGACATATATTAAGTGTTTTATATACATAGTAACATTGTATATTTTTAGTACACTCTGGTACATTATATTTTCATGACAAAACTCAGTAACTGTTTGCAGAATGAATCATATTCTCTATTATAAAATGAATGCTTAGGACATCAGAAAATATATGAAAGAAACAAACAAAAAAGCCACATTATTACTGCCCTCAGGGAAATTAGAATGTTATGGAGGAAGAATAACTTTAGTCAAGAATTTACAAAAAGGTAAAGCAAAAGATGATCAAGTGTCTCTGCATTGGTAGACAGAGGAGCACAGTTAAGAAGTTCACGAAGAGGGTGGACTAGTCTGCAAGAACATAATTGGAAAGATAGTACTTGAACTACACCTAGAAGTATCACCGAGATATGACTCAACACACACACACAAAAGGTCTCCTTCCGTACGGGCTCCCAGTTAGAGCAACACTATAGGTCAAGTAAGTGTGAATATACCTGTCGGTAAAGAGGTCCTCAGTGCAACTTACAGATTGCCACTTCTGATAATTAAAAGTTAAAAGACAGCCTTTTTTCCTCCTTGGAAATTCAGTGAATGCTTTGAATTTCTAACTTGCATCATTAGAGGGAAGGTAAAGAAAAGGAAGAGAGCAAACTAATATAGGGAGTTAAAGTCTGTTTTGTTTGCTTCCATTTCTTCTTGCTCTCCTAAGAAAACAGATCAACCATAAGCAATTTTGTATAACTCTGCTGGACATCAGCCTCCTCAAAAGGTTAATAATGGCTTTTGTGGGATTTTTTGTATATTTATTTTTATACTGAATACAGAAAGTAGGAACACAGAATCACTGATGTCCTTTTGTTTATTTTGTTCATCTCTATGTTTCAAGGTTCTGATGCTCATAATAATTTGCTTAGTTTATACAGAGTAGTAAGAAATGTTTCTTCAGCCCAGTCTAGTGACAGTTTTTTTTTTTTTTTTTCTTGTCTTGAAATATCTGCCAAACATCACTTAAAATAGGTTGGTAGTTTCAGTGTCATGTAAATAGGTCCGTAATTCTCTGAAAAATGCACATTTTTCATTCAATTTTAATGAACTAGCAAAAATTAATTGGCAAGCATGTTAAGAGCAAGAGCAACAGCACTCCAAGCAGACAAACATAAAACAAGCAAAAACCAAAATGCACACAGATGGGGAGCTGAGTGAAAACTTGATATACTTGAAAAACTGAAAAAAAAAGGCGAAGGAGACTGGAGTGCAGACAGGAAAAGGCACATAGATAAGAAGGAGGCCTAAGAGGTTGGAAACACCAGATCACAAAGGATTACATAGGACATGTCAACTATTTTTATTTCATTCTAGCTGCAATAAGATGACATCAAAAGGGTTTAAGCAAGGTGTAATTTAAGTTTTTTAAAAATTATGCTGACTACTATGTGTACAATTAATTTAAGAAAAGTAAAAATGGAAATGGAAAGATCAGTTAGAAAGCAGTTTTATTAAGTTAAAACTGGTTATGATTTGGATTACCACAATGGCAATCAAGTTGGAGATAAGTGGATGGATTTAGGATATATTTGGTGGTATAATCAGCACTGTTGGATTAGATATTGGCAAAGGGGGTGAAGAATAGAAGAATTGGGATGAATAAACTGAATTTTATGGCTTAAGCAATTTGGTTAATTGCCATTTACTGATTTGGAGAAGCCTAGGTGAAGCAAAAGTTTCAGAGAGTAAACAGTACAGTCAAGAATAGAGTCAACTACCAAAATGCTCTTAGAGCTGAACAATAGTTTCAATAATGTTGCAGGATACAAAATTAACTAACAGAAAAAGAAATCGAGAAAGCAAGCCCATTTACAATAATCACCCTCAAAATAAAATAACTAGAAATTGATTTAACCAAGGAAGTGAAAGATCTCTACAATGAGAACTACAAAATACTACTGAAAGAAATTAAAGAGTACACAAAAATGTGTAAAGACATTCCATGCTCTTGGATTGGAAGAATTAACACTGTGAGAATGTCCATACTACCCAAAACTATCTACCAATTCAATGCAATACCCATCTAAATACCAATGATGTTCTTCACAGAAATAGAAAAAACAACCCTAATATTCATATGGAACAAGAAAAGACTACCAAAGCAATACTGAGTAAAAATAAATAAAGCCAGAGGCATAACACCACCTGACTTCAAATTACACTACAAAGCTATTGAAACAAAAACAGCATGGTACTGGCATAAAAACAGACACATGGACCAGTGGAACAGAATAGAAAATCCAGAGATCAACCCACATACTTACATCCAACTGATCTTTGACAAAGGCACCAAAAATATCCATTGGGGAAAAGACTGCCTCTTCAATGACTGTGCTAGGAAAATTGGACATCTATATGCAGAAGAATGAAACTAGACCTATACCTCTTGTCATATACCAAAATAAAGTTAAAATAGATTAAAGACTAAAGAATAAAACCCAAAACCATAAAGTTACTGAAAGAAAACATCAGGGAAACACTCCAGGAAGTAGGGCTGGACAAAGACTTTATGAATAAGACCCCAAAAGCACAAGCAACAATAGAAAAAATAAACAAATGGGATTATATCAAACTAAAAGGCTTCTACACAGCAAAGGAAACAATCAACAGAGCAGAAAGACAATCTATGGAATGTGAAAAAATATTCACAAACTCTGCATCTGACAAGGTATTAATATCCAGAATATGTAAGAAACTCAAAGTACTTCACAGTAAAAACTCAAAGAATTCAATTAAAAATTGGGCAAAGGAGCTGAATAGACATTTTTTTAAAAGAAGACATATAAATGGCCTACAGGTACATGAAAAAATTCTTGGCATTGCTAATCAATAGAGAAATGTAAATTAAAACCACATTGAGATATCATCTCACCCAGTTAAACTGATCAGTATTAAGAAGACCATGAATAATAAATGCTGGTGAGGCTGTAGAGAAAGGGGAACACTCTTTTACTATTGGTGAGACTGTAAAACAGTATAGCCATTATAGAACGGTATAAAGTTTTCTCAAACAACTACAAACAGAACTACCATATGACCCAGCAGTCCCACTGCTGGGTATATACCCAAAGGAATTGAAATCATCATGACAAAGGGATACCTGCACTCCCATGTTCATTGCAACTCTGTTCGCAATAGCCAAGATATGGAACCATCCTAAATGTCCATTGATGGACAGCTGGAAAAAGAAATTGTGGTATATATGCACAATGGAATACATAAAAAAGAATGAAATACTGCCATTCACAGCAGCACGGATGAGCTTGGAGAAAATTATGTTAAATGAAATAAGCCAGACACAGAAAGAGAAATACTTCATGTCCTCATAAGTGAGTGCTAAGAAAGAAGGAAAGAAAAGATCACAACAATATGGTGATCTTTCAGAAGGAGAGAACAAAACTATAGTTACTGGAGGTGGTAGGGGGAGGAAGTGGGATGGGGAGGGACTGCGTGAAGAGCATAAAGAATAATTATGATTAGTAATAATGAACATACTAATAATATTGAGTTGATCAACATATGTTGTACACAGGTGATGATAGTTAATGTTGTACCCCCAAAATATTTATAATCAATTATGCTTCAATAAAAAATAAAATAAAATAAAAAATAAAAAGAATAATGAAAAAAAAAAATAGTCAAGAGCTGTTTTTAGGGCATGTTATATCTGAAATACCTGAACTGAAATTTAATGGGCTGTAACAAGAAGATACTTGAATATACTAGCTTACTGCTGAGAAAAGAAGTTTGATATAAAAATGTAAATCTGGGAAATGTAAGCATATAGATTATATTTGATGTCATTGAAATATATGGGAACATTTTAGGAACAGAGCAAAGTTACAGATTAAAACCCAAGATCAATCTCTAGTAACTCGAACATTTAGCACAAGCAGAAGTAGGAGGAAACTAGGTCAGTACTCATCACAGAGGCCAAGGTAAGAACGTGTGTAAAGAAGAAAATGCTCAAGAAGATAAGAATAAAAATGCATTCTTTATATTTTGTTGCATGTACTGTCAGTGGTTACTTGGACAAGAGTTATTTTGATCAAGTAATGGAGACAGAGCTAAATAGAAGTTGATTAAAAGGATATGGGAAGAGAAGAATTCAAGAGAGGGTCAACATATGGCTAAGAAAGAAAGATATACAGGATAGTAGCTGTCATTGCAGGTTCTGCTTAACATTATCCATTAATGTTATTTTATAATTTTTAGTTACTATAGCTAAAGTAGGGAATTGGCTGGATATCTCAGCTTTCCCACATGATGATACTTAACTTTGCTTTTTAATGTCCAGCTTCCTTATATTTTAATGGTGGTGTTTTAGGAGAGAATAATATAAATCTAACGTGGATGTGCAAATTAGTAATTCTGACAACTCACCTAAAGATCAGACTTTAATCAACTAAACTAGGTGAACTGTTAACATTAACTTCAAGTGTAGGTTCCTATAATATTTGAGGTTGAGCCCAGATTTCATCTGTATAGAACCCTGATTTCCATTTGACTTCTTTTTTCTAAATGATACTCTGCCTGCTAGGCGCATTTTGAAAAGTTGCCTCCCTTCCTCCTGGTTACTTGTTGGTGCACTGGATGAGTATATGACCCTACAATGCCAGAAAAAAATGTAACCTTCTTCATAATTTGTTAGTTAACTATTTACAACCTTGTGTGCCTGCAAAAAGGATCTTTAAAAGATTAAATTCTTGTCTCAGAATTCCTGTCATTTTCACACAGTAAAAGCCATTTACAACCTATTCTGGTCAGTCTCTAATTTATCATATACTATGCACACACATAAATGGTTTCTTCTAAGTAACCTAACTATAAAAGATTAAAAATTGTTCACGTATTTTGAATTTACTATCACTCAGAGCTACAATTCACTGTTTAATCACTGAAGGGAAACAGCTACAATAATTCCACAATAAAATACAGCGTTCTTAAGTATTCTGCTAAATTACCTACTAACATAGAAATTTCCATCTATATCAGGACTAACTGCCCATGTCTAAAGAAAACTGGGGGATGTAGAATTTATTTGCATTACAATCTAATTCTTTGAACTGTTGCTATATTTTAAGGAGGCGCTTTTTACATTAATTCTTAGTAAATAATTCTTATTAATTCAGAGATGTTGGGACTGTTCTTTTTTCTAGGTGAATAAAGTGCCCAGTGGGTGGCACTGTGCTAAGGGTTTGCACAGCAAGGCCAGGAGCTCTCAGCACAAAACCAGATTCATACATAGGTAGCAGTCATTAAAGTCAACTTGAATTTCAGTAGATTTTTTAGCACCATGCCAAAGATTTTAGCTGACTGTCAGTTATACACATCTTGTTTCATCACCAGTACTCTTTGCTTTATTTGTATTCTTCTCTACTAGCTCTCTATTCTCTACCTCAATCTCCAAATGAAAAACCATTAAGAGTTTATCTTCATAACTGCAGTACTGATTTCATAATCTGTGAAATAACAGATAGGTCAAGAATTCACTGTGTAAGTTGCAAAATATATTGTAGAACACTCATTCATTCCGAGAGGCTGATACATTCATGAACACTAGTACACAAGCAGAGGTTCTCACTTTGTGCCAAAGGGAAAATTGATATAATGTTCGCCATTAAAAATTGTTGCTCCAATGTGTGAGAAAGTTGGATGCATTAGAAGTTATAGGAAATGACACATTTCACCCCAAAGTCACCCACTGAAATCTGAAACAAATTGAGAGTGACTAGAAATAAATACCATAAGAAAATTGTAAATACATTTTTAGTAGGACATCATGAAGACCACAATTTTTACTTTTTAGGATTTTCAGTTGTTTACTTATTGTTCATTATCTTTGATAATGTGTTCATATCATTTAAATCATCAAAGTCAGGACTCATTTGAGAGTTAAAAATCAATGCTAAAATAACTAACATTACATAACTTTTGAAATATATACAAGTATATTTGTATATTGTTACAGTTGTAGATTGTATGTCAGCTGGAAGATACTGCAATTTATGAAGATGGAATTAAAAAGTAATGAACACCACACCAATTTCAATTATATTTCTTCTTCATAACTTTCCTTATTTAGTAAAATCATTGTCTTGTTTTAAGACACTGTGCTATGCCAAAAATACACATCCATACCACACAAATGATTATTGCAAAAAAGCAAATAATTGTATCTTCCTTGTTAAATATTTTATAGGATTTACAATAGCATTCTTAGCAATATCAAATGTTCGATATTTCTTAGGATGGCTGGTGAATTAAGAGTATTACCATAATTTTTTTAGGTCTCATTATGTTGGTCATCATTTCCATAACAGCATTCCTGTGTTTAAAATTTGCAAACAGTCAGTAAGTAGGACATTTACTGTCACATTTCACCTATGTCAACTACAGCTGCAGACATAGTTGAGATCTCAGTAAGTAGAAGTTAAGTTGAGGATACATTTACTTTGGGTTTAGCTGAATATATCTTATATTTATAACATATTCTTTATAGAAAAAAATCATTGTCATACCAAGAGGTGATCAAAGACTATACAGCCAAAAAAAGTAACAATATATAATTAAGTTATTACTACCCATTCCAATGTAAGAATGGCTCCAGGAATATCCTACCTCCTACCTAGTACCATGATATGAAGGTGTCAGCCAAAAGGTATTACTACAATGTAAATGAGTCCTACAACATCAAACACTTAAAGTATTAGGATAAAAAAGTAAAATAAAATAAAATAAAACATATATTTAAAAGGCATGAGCCAGAAGCAGGTCTATGGAAAATTATTTCAATCATTAAATCTGTAAAATTATAAAGAAAGAATTTTATTATCATTGACACTTCATCAAAAGAGAGTTTTCTCCTGCAAAAATATTATAATATAGTGCTCACTATCAAACATCACATATATGTTTTTCATTTTTTATAAGAATTATGTGAAATAGAATTTATCAAAATTTCAGGAGAAAGTGTGTACCAGTACTAAAAGATTTCATATATCTGTGTTTTATGTACCTCAGCTATCAATAATAATAGTAATAAAAAACTCACAAGACCATAGTAAAGGAAGGTTGAATGATTATTACATTATCTACAGAAGATGATATTTAAAAATTATTGCCACATTAAGAAATGAAAGAGTAATACGTTAAAAAATAATTGATGAAAGAATACTTTATGAATATATTAGGTGGTTAAATAATACACATTTCTTGGATGTTATATTCTTAAATTTGTCAACTATTTTTAAATTGGAATTTGTTATTTCTTTTATTGCTTTAAATACAAGCAGTTGGCCCTCCATACCTGTGGGTTCCATGTCCACCAATTCAACTAACCACAGATCAAAAATATTCTAAGTAAATAAATAAATAAAACTAACAATACAATAATAAAAATAATACAAAATTAATAATACAGTATAACAACTACTTATATAGCATTTATATTGTATTAGGTATTATAAATAATATAGAGATAAAGTATACGGAAGGATGTGCATAGGCTATATGCAAATACTATGCTATTTTATATAAGGAATTTGAGCACAGCAGATTTTGGTATCTGTTATGTCCAAGTATCTGCCAGGTATCTTCCGGGGGTCCTTTCTTATCTTTACTTAACACAATATCTAGTGCTAAATTGGTACTCAATAACTGATACAAATACCAAAGAACAACTGTATTCATTTTTATACTTTATTTTGTATTTATATTTGTCTTTTTCTTTAACAGAGTCCTCTGTTTTCACCACTTCTTAAATACTCCTGAAATAACTGTATACTGGTTAAGGTATTCAGAAGAGCAATATTACAATATTTAGCCATATTAAGTTTAGGCCTAATCTATGACTCAGCAATACTGATCCTGAGTATATCTATCCCACAATAATTCACATAGCCTCTGATTCCTCTATTGCAGTAACTAGTTAAAAAGGGTCCATAACTGGGAAGATAGATAAGAAAAAGATGGTGGATGTACATGCATCTTCGTGCACTACTTAGCAGTTAGTAGTAATGAACTAGATACCCAAATGCCAACATGGATGTGTCTTAAAAACATAGCATTGAGGAGATAAATAATTAATTTCTCTAAATTAAAAACAATTATAATCATTTTTCAAAAGCCCACACACAAAATAACACACACATTAAACCCATTTGAATGGTTGTTTATAGTAGAAATGGTGAATGGAAACAAATGAAGGCATAAAACAGAAGAGAAGCCCTGTGATAACCTTCTAGGAACTGATAACCAATATTTTTCCAGAACCTAAGAAGAATGATCGATTCATGCCTCTTCACCTAATCTCCGAAAGAAAAGGGTGGGGGTCAGTGAGGGTAGAAATAGATTAATTATCATAAGAATAAATATTTATAGGTTGCAAAACACACACTATTTATTGAATAGTATGCCACAGAGATAATTGTTACTCATGGCTCTTACAAAATTATATAATCAATAATAAATTATGATGAAATAAAGACAAAACAAACTATGAAAAAGTGCACAATTAAAGGACTGCATATGGTCCACCTTCCTTTCATTTTGCCTTGAATTTTCATAGCATAGTTGCCAAGACCAACTCTTACTTTTTTTCCTCAACATTTTTTTCCTCTCTTTTTGTGTGATTTTATTCCTACCACAGAATTCACTAACACTGGTCATTTAAATTGCAGAGCAGTATGAACAAATGCTTTCTAGATAATTCTATTAGCTCATACTCAACAGGTACAAAGCTGAATTTAGTATGTTTTTTTCAAAATATCTTTTTCAGCCTAAATACTGAGATCAACAATCAGCAAATCATATATGTTAAGAAGCTGAAGAACTTCCTGGGAGTCCTCTGTCAATCAAAAGCCTAGTCCTATTGCTCCACACCTTAATACCACTTATCTGTTTCCACTTATATCTTCTGATAGGCCTCTTACATTAGTTTCTTATGTTTTCCCCTTGTCTCCATCAGTTGTATCCTCTATAGTGAAGAGTGTCTTTTCAAAATTAAAAACCTGATTAAAAAATACATATAACCAACTTCACTTCTGTGTCTTGGTCTGCATTTGCAATATCGTGACTTATCCCCATAATCACACTTTTTAAAATAATATGCATTTGGAATTACTGTTTCCAAATCTTACATATTTTTCACTCCTAAATTTATTTATATATGCTGTTCCCTCTACTCTCTACCTGCTCAGGCTTCTTGATCAAAGATCTTCTTGCTCCTCAGTTATTTTTTGATTTCATTTCTTGAGCAGAAGTAATCACATTTTTCTTTGCCCCAGTAAACTGTATCTTGTTCATAACAATCTCATATTATTTGCATTGGTTACATTTGTTCATCTTTTATTGCTTTACTGGAATGCAAAATCTTAAATGGCATAAACTGTATCTTATGTATATTTTTTATCTTTACTTATCACAATATCTAGTCTTAAATTGGTACTCAAAAAATAAATGTATTCATTGATAAATTAATGAACAAGTTAAACAACTCAAAAGTCTTTCAATACAAAAATGGATAAATTTTGTAATTTCATACAAAGAAATACTATTCAACAATGAAAATAAATTAATCACACAAATATGATTTGGTGCAAAATTGCAGACAGAAAAGAACATAATGTATAATGCCATTTATATTGCAGGGAGGAAAAACTTTTCCTCTACCCTCTTACCTTCAGTGATGGGTGAATGCAAATTAAACTGACCAAAGATAGATTAACAAGAGAAAAAATGGTTTATTATTATGCATATGGGGGCAAACAAAGAAACAGCTAGCTGGCTAAATGGCTAAAGTTAGAGATTTATATACTTAATTTGGCAGGAAAAGGAAGGGGGGAGAAAAGGCTACTATGAGAATAGCAAGTGGATTTCTTTAGCAAAGATAAATGGGTTTCTAGAACAAGCTGGAGATAAGAAAGTTTGTTTATACAGGTGCCAGTGGTCTTTCTCTCTTACTCAAGGCCATGAAACTCCTCCAGAGAGGGAATTTATGGCAGTCTCACTTCCCAGAAACTGCTGCTTTTAGTTCAGACAAGAGAAGCTCTGAGAAAGCTTCTTTCTGCATTTGTCGAATCTCAAATGTATTCAGCTTAAAATAATCTTTATACCAACTCTAGGGTTCCAAGTGGCTCTCCACAATATGAAGTTAAAAACACTAACAACAGCAAGAAGAAAACAGATGGACAACTAGAAAGTTCCACCACTCATCTCTCCCACAAAGACAGAGAAGTATGAATGCACAACTAAGTTTGGATGAAATAAAGGAGAGAGGCACAACCTATCAAAGGAGTAGCAGAGATGCTAGTGAGCACAGAAACTCAGAATAGCCACATAGAGAATGGAAGAAAATACATGGCCTCCACCACCCCACTCCCCAGATGGGAGCAGCAGGGATCCAGGAGGACTTTCTGCCTGCAGGAGGGAGGTGAGTAGGCATGGCACCACAGTGCCAAGGGTCCAAGCCACAGGGGAGTTGTGCAGTCCTTGTGAGCTGCATGACTAGTATGTGGAGTTGCCGGGAGTCCACACAGATTCATTAATCTGGGGAGGGATATCCTACTGAGCAGACCCCACCCCTAGGTCCCAGGCTGCCATAGCTGACACCATTTTGGTATCAGAGCCAACACCTGAGTGCCTTTTGCTCTGGGGCCTAATAGCCCTGGTATTTCCACATCACTGCATCCCCATCATCATGAGAGGTCATCTGCATCTGAACTCAAACAACTCATTAAAAAAACAAATAATCCTATTCAAAAATGGGCAAAGAAACTGATAGATATTTCTCAAAAGAAGACATACAAATGGCAACAGGTACATGAAAAAATGCTCAAGACACTAATCATCAGGGAAATGCAAATCAAAACCACATTGAGATATCATCTCACCTCAGTCAGAATGGCTATAATCAAAAAGACAGAAAATAACAAATACTGGTGAGGATGCAGAGAAAGGAAGAATCCTTCTTCACTGTTGGTGGGATTGTAAATTAGTACAACCATTATGGAAAACAGTATGGAGGATTCTGAAACAACCGCAAATAGAATTACCATATGATCCAGGTATCCCACTACTGGGTATGTACGCAAAGGAATGGAAATCATCATGGAAGGATACCTGCACTCCCATGTTTACCACAGCTCTACATACACTAGCCAAGATATTAAACCAACCTAGCCTAACCATCCATTGACAGATCATTGGATAAAGAAAATGTGGTATATATACACAATGGAACACTATTCAACCATAAAATAAGAATGAAATTCTATTATTCGCAGCAGCATGAATGAGCCTGGAGAAAATTATGTTAAGTTATATAAGCAAAACACAGAAAGAGAAATATAACATGTTCTCACTCATAAGTGAGAGTTAAAAATAAATAAATAGATAGGTAAATAAAAAATAATAACAATAGTAAGTTGAACTTTCAGAAGGAGAGAGCAGAACTGTGGTTACTAGAGGTGGGAAAGGGGTTGGGGGAGAAAGCAAAAGGTTGGTTAATGAACACAAAACAGCTAGATAGGAAAAATAAGTTCTGTTGGTGTACAGTCAAGCTAGGCATGTATAAGTAACAATAATTTACTGCATGTCATCAAATGGCTAGAAGAGAGGAGATCAAATGTCTTCATCACAAAGAAATGATTAAGTTTGTAATGACAAATTTGCTAATTATCCTGATTTGATCATCACACATTGTATACATATATTGAAATATAACTCTGTACCCCACAAATATGTATAAGCAATATGTTTTAGTAAAAAAAAAAAAGACAAAAAAAGGCAAATTTATAAAGTTAACAGTCAAAATAGTCAAAATATTGGTTAATTTTGTTGAGGAGAAGGAATTCATCAGAAGGGGATACGACACGACTTTTGGAATATTGGCAGTACTCTATTTCTTGTTGTAGGTGGTGGTTACTCAGATGTATTCAGGATGTGAAAATTTGTTGAATTATATCTGCATGGTTAGAGTAATTTTCTGTCAGTATATTTTACCAAACAAGTTTATTAAAAAAGAAAAAAATAAATGAAAGAATTTTACTTTGATTTATAATAAAAAGTCATGTACATTTTTTTTGATTATTTATTCCAACTCTTTTATTAAAAGGTAATTGATTATATGTATCAAATATCAACACATGTGACAATATGCAGTGATCAAATCAGGATAACTAGTATACTCATATTTACAAAACATAATCAATCTTTGTGACCCTTAACTAGTTTCTTGCCATACCTCCTCCCCCTCTCCCTTTCCTGCCTCTAATAACCACAGTTCTGTTCTTTTTTTTTGAAAATTTAATGTATTATTGTAATTCTTTTTTTCTTTCCTTCCTTTCTTCTTTCCTTCCTTCCTTCCTTCTTTCTTTCTTTTCTTTTGTCTGTATTTATTTTAGATCCCACTTATGAGAGAGGACATGCTGTATTTCTCTTTCTGTGCCTGGCTTATTTCAATTAACATAAATTTCTCTAAGTCCATCCGAATGGCAAAATTTCATTCTTTTTTTATGGCCAAGTAGTATTCCACTGTGTATATATACCACATGTTCAATATGTGGAGTAGTAGGTAGAAGACAAATCATAGAAGTACATATTTAGAACCAGTGTCATTGTCTTTATAATTAATCAAGGAAAGCTTATTAATAGAAGATTTCTGCCATTCTTCTGTTTGACTAAAGGATAGGAAATACTCACCTGCTACCTCTGAGATAGCTTTGAGGCTCAGAGCTATATGACTAACTACTTAGATCTTGACTTGGATGTCACAGAGGACCTCAAGATGATTTCTGAAACTGAACTCGTCATCTCTTCTTCCTAATTACCAGGCTAATTACATCATTTGTGTTTCCTGATTTGGTAAATGGTACCATCAATTATTTGGTTTCCCAAGCCAGGACTCTGGGAGAAAAAATGGAGTCACCCAAGCAATGAACACATTATGCTGATCATTATTTGCATGTATCTCTCAAGTATGCCTATTTCTCTCCATCTTCACTGCCCTCTTCAAGCGCAGAGCATCACATCTGTCACATATATTGCTGCAGTATCCATCTGACTGTCTGACTTAGCTCTGGTCTTTTCACTCTCATCTATTTTTTACAATCCATGCAGAATAACCTTCTTAACCTGCTCCAGTAACCCAAGAGAGGGCATTTTAAGAATGCATTTCCCTGATGTGTTTTTGTGAGAATGCAGCAAACAGGGCTTCTAAAAAAAATGGAAAGTGTTAAGCACCAAATTTTACACATGCCACAAACTTAGGACAACATTCTATTTATATACATAAACAGTCTCTGTATCTATCTTAGAAATAGCATTCGGGAGCGGAGATTTTTTTTTTTTTTTTTTTTTTTCAGTAATACGCATTACCACATGAATTTAAATTAAAAAATAAAGGCACACATTTTCAGAAAGAATAGTTGCATTTGGTTGCTTTGTGTAACAAAGACTGAAAATCGCCAGACATTTTTATAAAATTAAATGTGCTCAATCTGTACCTCCAAAATTTTGATGAAAATATATTTGAAGCATAGATATAATAAACAACACCCTAGGAATTTTATCCTGGCAGTTGTTTAAACATAACATTTTAGGTGTCAACATGAAGACCTATGAAGGAGTATATCATTTTTGAAAACTCCTTTAGGTGGTGCATGAGCAAACATATTTGAAAACTACTATTTTAATAGATTATATGAGACAATCAAAGACCAATACCTAATGGAAGAAGGTTTCATCATGAAAATTATCAAAGTAACATGACAATTATAAACTCTAAAGTAAGGAAGACAAACTTTATTCTCTATTTTCCTCAAGGTAGAAAGTATTTTGCATTACAATAATATATGAAACTTTGCTATTTTTGCATTTCGATGTATTGTTTAATTCTCAGAAAAGAATTTTAAAACATACCCCCAAAGACAAATTAAGATGGACTCTGTGGCTCCAAAGTGATGCTCTAAAACTAACAAACAGGACCAAATGGCCATAGCGGGATGAGGAATTAGACACATACGAACATGTTTGCAAAATATGTATGTTACTAACTGCCATGAGGTTTTTCTTTCCCGCAATCAAGCAGAAACCAGCTTTTGGAAGACAATGTCAAATCTGCTACAGCTAAAAAATTTTCACTCTGCCCTTCAACAATCCAAATGGCACTAACTACCAACCCACTCTTTGTCAGGGGCCTCATTGCAGCTCCGACTGGACAGAGCACTGGCTTTACAGACGTTACTGTTCTGATAAGCGCCGCACTCCCTGGCCTCAGTGGGTTTATGGAGTCTAGACTAAATGTCTTCCATGCCCTGTAGTTACCTTTTGATATCAGGAGCCAAATTTCACCTCATTTTAGTACTAAATCTCCATCCCCAAATGAATGCAGGTCATATGTTACATGTATGTTTACCTACTGCACACATGCATAATTTTCTTCATAAATATTTATAGAATTCCCCTAACCCTCTAAATATGTATGTAATGCTAACCCTGTGAGACATTAAAAAAAAAAAAAAAAAAAAAATCGGTTCTCTCTCCCTTCTTCGGAGTGCATACTTTCGGTTTACTGTGGAGGTCATGCTTTCCCAATCTGTAGACTGCTTTTTTTCCTGAAGATAAAGTCCCTCTTTTTTCTTCCTCCACAGTCCTCATGTCATTTGTTAACAGGAAGCTCCTATGATTATGACTGTGGCATGGAAAATAAGAGTTCTAATTTTCTCTATAAGGAAACCCATGTCCATAGCTACAACTGTAGTAAGTTTCTCCCAATTTACACAAGCCAAATTTCTCTCAAAGCATGATAATCTGAGCAAGAAAAAAAAAAAAAAATTCAGCTCTGAGAATATAATATACTTATGTAAAGTATATTTGCAGTTAGTTTTAAAATTTTCTGCTCTCCTGAAAATTAAACAATGTAGAATACAACTAAAAAGGTAATGAGTGAAAATGAGTACATTTTGATGTCTTAAATTTGGCTTTAATGTTTATTATTTTTAACGTAAATTTAAATAGCAATGGCAAACAGTAATTTCCACTGTCGACAAATAAACATGTTTGAATTATCGTTAATCATTTATTCAAATAGTTTAGACACAATTAAGATATTTTAATTACATATATTCTTAAATTCACAAATTTATTCTAATGTATAATATAAATATTTATATTCCAACTAACAGGTTAAAAATCTTGTAAAATATCAGAGAAAATGTTATGTAACTTTTCATGCCTGATAAACTTAAATATTGATTACCAATAATTCTTGACCACCTAATTTCTATTTTCAGGTTTACATTTTTTACAGTTCAAATCTCGATGTAAAATCTCAAAATATCAAATAATTAATTTTAATGGCAACAAGTTTAACATCTCTTGACAATATAAGGCAAAGATGTTATTTTGTAAATACTGAGACCCAATAGCAAATAGCAGTTCCAAAAATTGCACAAATGTGATTCATTTTCTACTTTTGCCCTAAAGTACTGGCAAAGAGGCTTATTAAAATAAGAAACTTTACCGTTAGTCTAGGTGCCTAACAGAAAATGTACTCAGCAGTCCTACACAAAACGTCATTTCATTTAGAATCATCAAGAACAAGCTGTATCAAGAAGAGAACCTGCAACACTAAAACAGAAAATAAAACCTTACACTAGAAGCCATCATGGTCATGTTTTCTTACAGGATGTACCAGAATTAAATGAATCCATGAATTAGGTAGGCAGAACAGGGCATTAGGAGAGATTGAAAACGATGTGCCAACCGGTAGATGAAGCAGAGATTTCCAGAAATAGAGTGAAAGCAAACAAAATAAAACAAAGCAAAAACTACAGGCAGTAAAATCAAAAACAAAACAAACAAAAAGTCATACATATTTTATGTCTTCTAAAATTAACGAGGTGAGTCACATGTAAAAGGAAAGGATGCCCATCAACAAACTGAGACAATCAATCCAGAAATTTATTGCTGGCCCTCTGAGGATAAGTGTCTCCATGAGTACAATAGAAAAATGTAGAACAATAGGAAAAAAATCGAAAGCACAGGGTCAGAAAATTCTAAATACCTTTATTCTACATATCTTCAAATACTGGATGCTTAGATTAGATATTCTTTAATTTTGAGGATAGTTGGCTATACCAATAACCTAATTATTATTATTTTAGGCTCATTATATTTACTAATATAAGTTGGTGTTAAGAATTTCTGCCCCATTTTTCAGATTTTCCCAAAGATCAAAAAATTGTTAGTGCCAACCTTGCTATATCCTATGAGGTTAATTATCTGAGGAAATTCAAGAAAATGTGCTGCAATTCCTAGTTGAATAAGTCTCAGTTCCTGTGGCCAATATCATCAGCACAACATTATTTCAATATGGTACTAATGATTAGAGCATTTTAGTTCACCTGCACCTTAGATACCAGGATCTGACCTAAATAATAGCTAGTTTAAGAAAGATTTACCAGTGGTAATGAGGAATGTTTTCCAGTTAATTTAGTTCAGTCAAACATTTCTTTCCTGTTACTTTACAGCAATAACACTTTGGTCTGTTACATGACAAATCCAGTGACTCAATATTGACAAGATGGGACTTATACAGACATTATTTCTCTTCAACACATTGCTAGGAGTAGGCATCTCAGATCTTCTGGATGATTTTCTACACACTCATTGGGCTCTTGGAACTTTCCCTACAAAATGGTGAACCATAGGTGTCCTTAACATTAGATACCTGAGGAAGGAGGGGATACCCCTCAAAAAGAACTTTACACTGCTTTTCTGGGAGAACAGAAGGAACAAATCTGAACACGTACCATGAATTCGTAAAAGAAGTTGAGAGGCAAATAGTTGCTAAATGCCCATTTATGTGCAGAGACCCAAATTGTCCTGTCTCAATTAAATTCTCAGAAAGGATAAGAGGAAAGAGATCCCTAAAAATGAAGTGAGAAAGATGAAGTGAGTCCCAACTCACAAAAAATTTCACAAAGACTTAAGTTATATGTCTAGAAATTAAAAAAAAAAAATAGAAAAAATCCTGACACCACTTGTTAAAACTTAGAGCATTTTCAAGTTTCCTATGTTTCTTTGCTTTTATTTGTACTTTTGTTTATTTTATAGTAGTAATTTATATCAGCCCACTTGAAACTTTTGATTGAACATTAAGTAAATATGTATAGTATACTAAGCCCTGGGCTAAGGGAAGAGATGTAAATAACCTTCATTAACTTCTTGAACAACTAGTTAATTAATTAATTAATAATATATTAACTTATTAAACATACTTTTGAACACTGACTATGTGCCAGACTCTGGCACTCAGAGGTAAATGCAGTAAATTGGTTACATTAAACTTATATTATAGTAAGCTGACCAGAAAATAAACAGGTGAATATACCCTAAAAAATATAGTTACAGATTGTAGTAAGTGATAAGAAAGAGAGAAACAAATATATATGGCATGGTCAGTGTACTTGCCTTTAGGGCCAGCAAAGATGGAATGAGGATGGTTGATCTGGGAAGACAACATTTCACTTCACAGCCTAACCTGGGAGAATCACATTCTGAAGAGGTTCAGAGCCTGCCACCCAGGGATATGCCACTCTGGCATAAGGATTATTTTGAGCTAAAGGCAATTAAAAAAAAAAAAAGAAAAGAAAAAGAAACAAGAAAAACTGTCTGCCCTCCCCCTTTCTACCAGGATGGGCAGGACAATTCCTAATCGAGGGTAACAACTCTTCATGCTTATCAGCCCACAGATGGCATCAGAGATAATCTCATAAAAAAACTTGCTAAAAGCAGACCTTATCTTCCATTAGTTTCTGCCATATAATACTTACCTTCCCATTATTTGCAGCCTTTAGTAGTTCAAAGTTCTTTTCCTTTGTCCTGTCACTTCTTTACAAATTTATTGTACTTTGCTAAGATGCTACATAACCCCAAGTTCAAAGCATCCCTTTGAGTTACTCATCACTGTGTACTCCTGTGTGTATGTGCGATGCATACACTAGTAAACTTTGTTCTGTTTGTTTTTCTCTTGTTAATGTGTCTTTTAGTCTAATTGGCAGGGCCCCAGCCAATGAATGTAAGATAGGTAGAGAAAAAAGAATTTTTCTTCCCCTGCAATCCCAAAGGCCAAAGTCAGTAGTAGTAACTACTAAGAAGGAAAGATAGTAGATAAACCCGTTAAACTTGCTAATTTTGCAGAAACCTGAAATACAAGGGACTGGGAATAGCTGCTTGGTCAAACGTTAGAAAGCCCGTGTATTTTCACACTGCAGAAATGTGCTGGTCAACATTACAACCAGAACTGAGTCTGGAGAGTTTAGAGGGTGGTAAGGCACTGAAATGTGGGTGCTGACAGAAAGACATCCAACAGCATAGGATACCAAGGTGGACTACTTGATAGGATTGACATTGAATAAAACTACAGTTTGGTTTATTTCTAAATAACTTCTGCTGTGCTCAAATGTCATTTGTGACTTTGTATTTGGATGAAAGGAGGGGGTAATACAGTGGTAAGATGTCGGCAAAAGCAAATGGCTAATTTACTTCTGTAAAAATCACTTTCATAATCTATGTTTTTCTTTTCACTTTGGGCTTCACATTTAAGTAAAAAGAAAAAAATTTAATTTGCTGATGAGGAAAAAACAAAGGTTCAAGACAGAATTTGCATGCATCAGGATAAATATACATAATCTGTAAGACCAGCAGCTGTTACATTTGTTTAATCTTTTGCCAGGACAAATTAAATAGAAATAGAAATGAATGTCCTCTACATATTTAATAACATACAAGTAAGGGAAGGCTTTCTCTTCACACCTGATTCATTTGTTTGAAATGTTCTCCCTGCCCTTGGCTTTTCCTTTTCTGGCTAAATCTTTGCTTAGCTTGTCCCAAGATTCTCTTCCCCCCCTGCCTTTTTTTTTTTTTTTTTAAACATACCTTATGCTTTTTTCCCCCATACCACTTTATACTTGTGTACAATGGAATGATTTATTCTATGTTTTATGAAGTCAGTCTGCCTTCAATGAGGCTGTGAAATTCATAAAAGCAGAACCCACATCTTTCATGATCAATATTCTGTCCTAAGCACCTGATAGAGGGTCTTTCATATCCAATAGAAAGTTGTAAAATTTCTTACCAAAAGGGTACTAGGCAAGTTTTTCCTTTTCCTTCCTTCCTTCCTTCCTTCCTTCCTTCCTTCCTTCCTTCCTTCCTTCCTTCCTTCCTTCCTTCCTTCCTTCCTTCCTTCCTTCCTTCCTTCCTTCCATCCTTCCTTCCTTCCTTCCTTCCTTCCTCTTTTTTCTTTCTTCCTCTAATTGATCAAAGTCATAGGTACTTCATATCAGTCTTCTTTATTTGAAATAATATTGCCATTAAAAAGGAAAACAACAACAACAGCAACAACCCACACTTCTGAAGTCAAATTACAAAACACAGGAGACTAAGGATTTTAGACAATGATTTATCCAACATTTTAATACATCATTAATCCAAAGAATTCACAAATGACTTCCTTTTGCTACGTACTAACAACTTTCTTCTGTGCTCTTAGTTTTTGGAGTGTTATTTTCCTTAGCATATAGAAAAAAGAAATGTTTCTATTTTCCCTTTTATCTAACTCTAAATAAATCCAGTGATTCAGAAGAAGGAAGCTTGCCTGCACTCAATTTTATCATCCCTAGGGTAAAGCAAGCCTGAGTCACTAAATAGTACATCTCCTCTCACCTGTTGCTTTGTTCATTATGAAAGATGCAGAGGCCTCTATTGTAAAGAGCAGGCTTCAGAGGAAAATGCATTATTTATATCCTCTGAAAGAACTTCACAAAGAACACACATTGACTTTCTTTATTACATTTTCATCTCCTATTTTAATATAAAAAAGTAGAAATAAGCTTCTGAGGCATCACATAGCAAGCTATTCTCTCTTAATCTCTTTGGGAAGAGGAGGCAGGTGAGAAAATGGTGAAGTTTTAGGAAACCCAAATGTCAAGAATCATAGAAGTTGAAACAGTAAAAACATTTTCCAGGAGAAACATTTTCCAAACTAGTTCTTGAAAAAAGCTCTTTAGAGAAAAGAAAAGCAAACTTTTTATGGACAAAGATGTTTGGGAAACACTACATAATACAGTCATCCCTCCTCATCTGGGAAGCCCACAACAGCAGATTCAACAAACCACGGGTGGAAAATATTTGGGGAAAAAAATCAATATAAAGTAACAACAATAAAAAATAATACAAATAAAAATACAGTATAACAATTATTTACATAGCATTTACATTGTTTTAGGTAAAGATGATTTAAAGTATGCAGTAGGACGCATGTAGGTTATAAACAAATACTATGTCATTTTATGTTAGGAATTTGAGCATCTTTGGGTTTTGGTATCCCTTGCTTAAATTGGTGATATGTACGCATAGGTTAAAATTTTGAGAAATACTACAAGAAAGAAATGTGTTTTATTTTAGTGACAGAATAATTTATTGTGGTTTTGAATAATTTATTCGTTCGGGCAACAGCCAGATTCTTTCTGATTTCTTGACCCAATGCAGAAAATAATTCAAGGGATCAATTTCCAGTATTTTTCTCTTCGTAAAAATTGTAAGTTTGTTAAAGGAAAGATGGTAAGTGTCCTAAAGGAGAAAGAGAGCGTTTGGAACAGAAATATAAAGGAGAAATTTCCCCAAAGTGGGAACTAGACCTGAAATCAGCAAGTCCTGGGTATAACAGGAATGCATGTCTCACTCCCTGGCTTTACACTCAACAGGTAACAAAACCACAGGGCAGTGGCTGCACGGTGGTACCTTAGGTCACAGGGTTTTAAGCATTAGAAAAATTAAAAATCCTGTGGTCCAATCTTGGCACAAAAGCCAGGGAGTAGCGTGCCACAAGGAACCGCATGAGATGGGACAGTGAGTGACAGCAGTTGTCGTGAAAAATACTCTCCAGGCCTATTCCTGGACACATCCAAGCCTCTTGTGTCCTTATGCAACCTGGGATTACAGGCAAGCAGTGGAGAGACCCTGATAATGGCTAATGTTGAATCTACATCTAAACTAGCAAGATTGGTAGCTCAAAATTGGATTAAATTTCATTTTTACAATAGATTACTATATTTCTTGTATACTTGTGTTTATGAAATATTCAGACCTACCACACTGTTTCTATTTGAATCCAGCAATTAATTTATGTAGTTCCTGACACATTTGAGGAATTCAAATATACTAACTGGGAAAAAAAAAATTCCTATGCATGCTGCTCCATAAACATATTTGGGGATTGCAGCTGTGTAGTGCCCCCTGAAAGAATTTCCTCTGTTAGAAGTGTGTGCTGCCACAGTGAAGCGGTCCTCTCTATTGCCACTCAAAAGGCAGATACTCACCTTCCAATCAGATAACCAACGGGAGAGACCCAGCACAATGCTGCCACTGTGGCACCGTTTATTTTTCAAATGCCCTAGTGTCTGGAAAAGCCAACCTTCTTGATGCCAGTCTGACTGTGCATCTTTCTGGGCTCAGCAAAGAAGACCCTTTGCTTGGTGTGCCCTTAAAGAGGGGGAATGTTAGTAGAGAGCCTGTGGCTAAAACTGAAATATTCTGAGCTAGAAGACGTTGGTTAAAATATGCCTGAATTTACAGTTAGCAACACTAACTCCAGAGCTAGACTTCTGGATTCAAATCCAAATTTTGCTACTTAATTGATATGAGCAAGTTGTTTAAGTTTCTTCATTTGTAAAATTGGGGTAATAATAATACCTACCCTACAGGATTATTATTAGGATTAACAAAATTAAGATATGTGAAGTGAGAACAAAATTAAGATATGTGAAGTGTGTTCAAAATTATCTGACACATATTAAGCATTGTGTGCATCTTAATTATATATGTTTAATTAACAAATGCAGATAAATCGCATTATTTCAAACCATAATGTCAAGAATCTCAGAAGAATCTTACATCTTTCTATGTAATTATTTTTGTTTCAAACTACTTGAGGGTAAAAATAAAAATGCCCAAGAGTCTCTTCTATAACAATTTCATTAACCAAATCTAAATCTAAATATGTTTGTAGAATCAATACATTCAGTATTCTAGATAAAAGCAGAAAATCAGAAGAAATATTTACTTATAAATACAGATGCATAGATGGGTCTTTCTATGAGCAATATTTAATATTAAATCAAAGTTTGAAATATAGTACAATACTACATTAGTGAAAATCACATTTTAAGTAAGGTATGAGGGATTCTGAAAGCTATTTAACACTTTACAGTGCTATCACAGGGCATCATCACAAAAAAAGTGGTCTAGGTGTTGCAATAATTTTGATACATGAGGAAAGTTCACAGCTCACTGGTCTTTAAATGTGAATATCCATATGTGAAGTGATTTAAGGCTACTACTCTGCGCAGTAAGAGAATGGATGCTCTAGACTGAGCTTGCATTGGTTATCTACTGTCTGTATTTTGAGTTCCTTTTATAGCTTTCCAAATTTGCCTTTAAACCAGTGTTTTTTAAAAGCAAAATATTTAATACTCTCAAATTGGTATACTTGCTATGACATATCAAAGGAAATCAATACAAAAATAAAAATTAAGCAATTTGAAGATGGTTAGGTTATTGTTGCAAAAGTTTAATGTTAAAGTAGGTGATTCATACTTGGTAAATATCTCAATTTAAAACCTACTTTGTTTTCAATAAAATTTTCATTTCATCATGTATGTGCTTGCTAAGATTTAAAAATGAGAAAATAAATGAAAATATTAAAGTAAAATTTCCTTTTAAAATTTTCTTCCTAGTAAGAGATCACTATACTAAACATTTTTCTAAACTTTTTAGAAAATTTCTCCAAAGCAGAAAATTGAGTTTTTTTCTAAAATTGAATATCAAACAGTTGATATCTTATCCAATAAGTTTTGTGTTTTCACATCAATTTTATTTCCTTGCATCCAAAACAAAAATAAAAGAAAAATATAAAATAAAGTGTCCATGAATGAATATGAATATAAAATAAATTCAAGATGCTCCAAATTTTTAGTTACAAGCATCAGAGGAAACAAAGTATGATAATCATGTTAGAGTATCTTATACTGTTTTTCTGACATCTGTTATACATTCAAATTTGGAAAAAAATACTACATATAAATATAGGTTTCAGTTGCTTTAGGAATATTGAACCCCAAATTTAGTAACAAAAGATAATGAAATTAAAATTTGGATAGCATCCTACATGTGATTACAGAATTACTGAAAACGAGATGTCATTATTACTCAGGGCTCAGCAATACCTAGTACGATAGTACAGGGATGACTGAAGGATAGTAACTACATCCTATATTTACTTAATAACATCTATTTCAAGAAGGGGTCCCCTTAGAGCAGTTTATAATAATTGCACCATTATTTAAAATTTTTTACACAAATTTATTTTACTTATTTCTTCCAGATTTAGTCTAAAAATCATTTGTTTAATATTTTTATTCTCTTATAACCTCATAACTGGCTAAAAAGAAATTGGAAACAACATATAGTGACCTCCCAAAATATAAATAACTAACATTCTCATTCATTCAGTACTGTCTTTTTTTGTTTTCCTCAGTCCTTATTATTTGTGTCTCTTAGCCTTTAAATTCTTACACCCCAAAATCAATTCAGAGAATCTTTTTTTAAAATAGTGATTAAATACACACAACATAAAATTTACTATTTTAGTTATTTTTAAGTGTATAATTCTGTGACATTAAGTATATTCACGCTATTGTGAAATCTTCACCACTGTCAATTTCCAGAGCTTTTTCATCTTCCCAAACTAAACTCTGTACCCAGTAAATCCTAACTCCCATTTCCCCCTCCCCTCAGTCCCTGGAAACCACCATTCTGCTTTTTGTCTCTATGAATTTGACTACTCTAGTGCCTCAAATAAGTGGAATCATGCAATATTTGTCCTTTTGTGAATGGCTTATTTCATTTAGCATATGTTTTCAAGGTTTATCCATGTTGAAGCATGTGGCAGAATCCTTTTCATTTTTAAGCTGAAGAAGATTCCATTATTATTATATGATCTTATGTATGTATACACCACACTTACTTTATCCACTTACCAGTCATTCGACACCTGAGATTGCTTTTACTTTTTGATATTGTGAATAATTCTTTTGTGAACATAGGTGTACAAATATCTGAAAATATAATGTTTTGATTCTTTGGGTATAGACCCAGAAATGGAATTGCTAAATCATTTGGTAATTCTGTGTTAATTTTATGAGGAACCACCATACTGTTTTCCATAGTAGCTGTACCATTTTACATTCCTTCTAGTAAGGCACAAGGATTCCAAATTCTACATCCTTTCCAACACTGGTGTCTTAGTCCATTTGGGCTGCTATAATAAAATACCGCAGTCTGAGCAGCTTTTAAATAACAGAAATTTAGTCCAAGACCAAAGGGTTGGCAGATGTGGTGTCTGTGAGGACCCACTTCCTGGTTCATAGACAGCTGCTGTCTTTTCAGCGTTATCTAACATGGCAGAATGGGCAAGGGGTCTCTCTGGGCTTCTTTTATAAGGTCACTAATTCCATTCATGAGGGCTCTGCTCTCCTGATCTCATCACCTTCCAAGGCCTACCTCCAAATGCCATCACCCTGGGGGTTAACATTTTTTTTTAAATGAAAAAAAAGTTTTATTGGACAACAGATGAAATTAAGGGCAACATATTTGAAAACATTTGGTGTAGATAGCAATGTTAATTAAAAGATGTAATGAAATTTTAATTTCTATGAAGTCATCAAAAAGGATGAGACAAGTGAGGCACTCACAGGCATGCGCGGGCTGGCCTTGAGCACGTCTCTTGTCTTACCTTGGGCCTGGTCCTTCTAGACAAAATCTGCATTTGTGGCCTAATACTTGGGATTATCTAATTTACTATTTAAAAAATAAACTGATATTTTTATGAAACTTGTATGTTTTTAATCTACTATGTTGCGATCTAATTTCCATTTAATAGAATGTACCCATTGTAAATGTTCATTCAATTTAACAATGTAACCACCACCACAATCAAGAAACAGAACAACTCCATCACTCCAAAAAGTTCCCTTATACTCCTTGGCTATAACCTGTGCCTAGCAACTATTCCTCTGCTTTCCGTCATTACAGTTTAGATTTGACTCTTCACAACAATTTTATATAAATGGAATCATACAGTATTCATTTTTAAATAACAAAATAAGAAAAAATATCTAAGACACTTCTTTAAAAATATTACATAACAGAGATGGGTTATCTTTAGTTGCAATACGTAAAAAACAGAATTGGATATATATGCCTGTGATTTTTTTTTTTTTTTCTCTCTTAACACTGGTTTTGAAAGCACTAGTGAGATTTCGGTGTGCTATGTAAAAATAGTGTATTTCCCAGACAAACAAAAACTGCAGGAGTTCACCACCACACAACCAGCCCTGCAAGAAATCCTAAAGGAAATCCTACATCTGGAATTCAAAAAAAGATAATTACCATCATGAATACATGACAAAGTATAAAATCCACTGTTAGAGCCGATATACAATTGAGAAAGAGAAAGAAATCATATCTCACAACTACAAAAAAACAATGAGCACCAAAGACAAACAATAAAATGGAATGAAAAGAACAAAAGATATATGAATCAATCAGGCAAAAATCCATAAAATGCCAGGAGTAAGACAGTACCTTTCAGTACTATGTGTAAATGTAAATGGATTGGATTCTCCACTCAAAATACACACACTGGTTGGATGGATTAAAGAACTAGATGCAACTATATGTTGCCTACAAGAAATTCACTTCACCTGTAAAGACTCACATAGACTAATATTAAAAGGATGGAAAAAGATAAACAACACAAATGAAAACCAAAAATGAGCAGGAGTAGCTATTCTTATATCAGATAAAATAGACATTAAATAAAAACTATAAAAAGAGACAAAGAAGGTGATTATATAATGATAAAGAGATCTGTCCAGCAGGAGGATATAACAATTGTAAATACATATGTAATCAACATCAGAGAACCTAGATATATAAAGCAAATATTATTAGACCTAAAGATAAGGATAGACCCCAATATAATACATGGGGAACTCAACACTCCTTTCTCAACAATGGAGAGATCAGAGTTGATAAATGATTTCAGTAAAATGTATGTGAAAATCAGCAGCATTTCTATACTCCAATAATGAATAAGCAGAAAAAGAAACCAAGAAAGCAAGCCCATTTACAATAGATACCAGAAAAAAATTAAATACCTAGGTATAAATTATTTAACCAAAGAAATAAAAGATCTCTAAAATTAGAACTAAAAATCACCACTGAAAGAAATTGAAGAGAACACAAAAAGAAGGAAAAACATTCCATTCTCTTGGATTGGAAGAATTAGCATTGCAAAAATGTCCATACTACCCAAAGCAATCTACAGATTCAATGCAATCCCCATCCAAATTTCAATGACATTCTTCACAGAAATAAAAACAAAAAAGCAAACAAACAAAAAAAAAACCCTAACGTTTGTATGGAACCACAGAAGAGCTCGAATAGCCAAGCAATCCTGAGCAAAAAATATTAAAGCCAGAGGCATTACACTACCTGCCTTTAAATTATACTACAAAGGTTTAGTAACCAAAACAGCATGGTACTGGCATTAAAAACAGACACAAGGACCAATGAAACAGAATAAAGAACTCAGAAATCAATCAGTGTACTTACAGCCAGTTGACCTACCACAAAAGTGCCAAGAACATACATTGGGGAAAGAGTATCCTCTTCAGCAACAGTGCTGGGAAAATGATGTCCATGTGTAGAAGAATGAAACTAGCCCCTTACTTCTCAATGTATAACAAAATGAACTCAAAATGGATTAAAGACTTAAATATAAGACCTGAAACTATAAAACTCCAAAAAGAAAACACATGGGAAACACTTCAGGGTGTAGGACTAGGTAAAGACTTTATGTAAAGACCCAAAACCACAGACAACAAATAAAAAATAAATAAGATTATATCAAACTAAAAAGCTTCAGCAAAGGAAATAATAAACAAAGTGAAAAGACAACCTGCAGAATGGGAGAAAATATCTGCAAACTATACATCTCTTAAGGGATTAATATCCAGAATATACAAGGAACTCTAATGACTTAACAATAAAAACACAAATAATCTGATTTTAAAAAGAGCAAACAAGCTGAATAGACATTTCTCAAAAGAAAGCAAAAAATGGCCAACATGAAAGAATGCTTAATATCACTAATCATCAGGGAAATGCAAATCAAAACCACATTGAGATATCATCTCACCCCATTTAGACTAGCCATTATCAAAAAGTCAGAACATAAGAAGTGCTGACAAGGATGGAGAAATTCTGCCATTAACAGCAGTATTGATGAGCTTGGAGAAAATTATGCTAAGTGAAATAAGCCAGACACAGAAAAAGAAATCTTAAATGGTCACTTATAAATGGAAGGTTAAAAATAAACGAAGAAGGAAGGAAGCAAGAAAGAAAGGAAGGAAGGAAGAAAGAAAGAAAAAGAAAAAACAACTATAACAACATGTTGAACTTTCAGAAGGAGAGAACAGAACTGTGGTTACTAGAGGTGGGAAAGGGGGACATGTAAAGGGGATGTCAAGAAATGAGTTAATGGATACACAAATCAGCTAGTAAGAAAAAATAAGTTCTATTAATGTACAGTTGAGCTAGGCATCTGTAATTAACGCTAATTATTCCACGTTATCAATGGACTACAGGAGAGGAGATCAAATGTCCTCAACACAAAGAAATGATCATGTTTTGTAATGATGGATATGGTAATTATCCTGACTTGATCATCACACATTGTGCATAGGTATTGATATTCAACTCTGCACCCCACAATTATGTATAATCAAATTAATTTTAAAAAAACATAAAAATAAATAATCAGGATTATGCTTTGACCTGATTTTTAAATACCCTACATAGTACATTATGGTAGTGAGAGAAGATGTCATTGATTATGGCTTTTTAAAATATTTTGTCTGGGTAAGATAAAATTTACCACTCCTGTACCAATCTTCACCATTAATTATATTGCTGTGATGGGAGTAGTGGTTGTTATTTTATTGTTTTGGAAACACTTTTTTTAAAATTGAGCTTTTAATTTTGAGATAATTATAGATTCACATGTAGTTGTGAGAAATAATACAGATAGATTGTTTCCTCTGATGATAACATCTTTCAAAACTGTAGTACAGTATCAGAACCACCATACTGACATTGATACATTCAAGATATAGAACAGTAACCATCACCATAGAATTTCTCTTGTTGTCCTTTTATAGTCATATCTGCTTCCCTTCTGCTATTGCCTGTCGTCTCTTATCCATTTCTGATTTTGTTGTGTTAAGAATGTTACATAAAATTTTTTTTATGAGTGCATCAATGAATTTAATACAGTTAGTAGCAGTCAATAAAAATAAAATCTAAATCTTACATAGTAGATTAATTTCCTAGAGCAGCTGTACAAAGTACCACACTCTGGGTTAAAATTTTGAAATATTATATATAAATCTATATCTATCTTCCTTTCCTTCTTTACCTATCTAAATTACACAATATATAAACTTTTAGGATGGGCCTTTTTTATTCCAATTTCCTAGAAGTATCCAAGCGATCCATCCAAGTTGTGTGTTTTAATAATAGTTCATTCCTTTTTATTGCTGAGTAACATTCCATGGCATGGGTATGCCAGTTTGTTTAAACATTCACCCGCTGAAGAACATCTTCCAGTTTCTAGCTTTTGGCTATTACAAACAAAGCTGTTATGAACATTTATGCATAGGATCTTGTATGAATATAAGTTTCCATTTCTCTGGGATAAATGCCTGAGAGTGCAATTGGTGCATCATTTGATAGTTGATATTTAGTTTTATAAAAAACTGCCAAACTCTTTTCCAGAGTGGCTGTAATATTTTACATTCTCACCAGCAATATACGCATGATCTAGTTTCTCTGCATCCTTGCTAGGATTTGACGTTGCCACTATTTTTCATTTTAGCCATCCTGAGGAGTATGCAGGAAAACACTTTTTTGAACTAATCATTGATCATGGAGGCAAGAAAGTAGGGGAATAAATTCTGAGGTTTTTTTTTTTTTTCTCTCTTCTTTTTAAATGTAAATCCATTTGAGCGTATAATTGGGAAAAATTCCTGCATTCTAAGGATAGCAGAATGCACCTAGCTTCATAAGGGCTGATTTGTGATGAGTATAAAGTAAAGGTACAAGAGAAATATTTGAATTAGGGAACAAAATCTCAAACTTAATCATTTTAACTCACTGATTCTCAAACATTTCCTGAGAGACTTCTAGGTAAAAGACCTGGTGCTGTTCCTAAAGGAAACAGATACAGTATCTACTACCTTCCTGGAGTTCATAATAGAAAAACACTGAATGTATCAATAGAACTAGCACTGTACTTTAAGGGGTTAACTCTACCATGGCTGACAATTTTTTCTAACCCTTACTCACCAAGGTTTTTCTGCTACTGTGATTTATTTTGTATATCATAACCATAATAGAAAGATATTGAGTTTTATATTCTTCCACTTAATGTGATTTTTCAATATCTTGTCTGATTGTGTCATGAAGTGAGTCTACAATATCTATGAGACTCTTCCTACTAAAATATCATATGCAATATCAACTAGCAAATGTAATGATAATTATTATCATAACAATGAACAGATTTTCCAGTTGGGAGAAATCCCAGTCCAATCAACAAGCAAGCTGTAAATTCAAGTAAAAATTAAGATATTGTGAAAATATCAGTTCTTCTGTGCAATTATTCCTGGTTGTTGTGAAACATGAAAGAAAAACCAATTAGTCAAAAAGAGCCATATCTATAGTTATGAGATAATGAATATGCCAAATTTTTACAAATATTGCAAGATCTGTGTAGCTTGCCAAAATTGACATGGTGAAAAATTGTCCTAAGACAGAATTATTTTTAAGCATGTCCCTACTTTAATTGATTATTATTTTAAAAAATAAAAACAATGTAGGAAGCATCTCAACAAAAACATTTCAGAATAGAATACCTTCAGGTTTTAGGAACACTTCACAAATTGAATGTCTGTGCTCGATAATTACTTTAACTCAGTTACTCCCTCTGCTCCAAGAAGATTTCCTCTGAGAGATCTGGACACCATTGCACCATTAAGATTATTTATAGAGATTGAGAAAATTAATAAGAACTGATGCAAAAAGTATTGGCATAATGAGGTTACCAGAATTGGAAATTAACAGCGTCAACATCTTTTCTTCACCTCTTAGCAGCACTCAGCACGGCTGACCCCATCCTTCTACGCACATCTGGCTTCAGAGACCCTCTCATATTTTCTTGTACTTCACTGGCACTTCTGACTCTTCTTAAGGAGCTTCTCTCCTCCTGCCTTGAATGTTGGAGGTGACCTGAACTCTCTTCCACGTCCTCCTTGTTTTCCCTTCCTACACTCTTTTTCCAAGGTTGTCATTCATTTCCAGGGAGTATGCTGAATGAAATCCTCAAATTTCTATCTATAGCTTAGACCTCTTCTCTGAGCTACAGACTCATATACACAATTGTTTATTGACATTTCTACCTGGACATTTCACACACGTCTCAAACTAAACATGTCTAAATTTGAACTATTGATTTTACTTCCCAAGTCCATCCTAATCCACTTAGATCTTTCTGTTTAATTAAATGGCATTACTACCTACCTGGTTAGCCAACTAAGAAATCTTGATATAACTCTTTCTCTCACTACCCTTGTCCTAGTTAAGCCTTGTAATTTTTTATAACGAAAATATATATATGGGATATTTCCCTCATCTTTCTCTTCAGTGTCATCATGCTAGCCAAGGCCACCAACTTTCATTGTCAAAAATACTGGAAAATCTTTCTAATAGTTTCTCCATGTCTGTACTTATTATTTCTAATCTATTCTTTATGAAGCAGCTAGAGAAATCTTAAAACTGAAATCAGTTTCTGTCATGCCTTGCTTAAAAACAAATGTAATTTGATTTTTTTTTTAAACCGTGATATAATCTGGCTGTGATTTGGCTTTCACATACCTTTTCAACTTCATATAATGCCACTTCCTCCAGCACACTAGCCACCTTTCAGATCCTCGAACAAGCTCAGTTCTTTTTCTGTTTGTACCTTTATACATAGATGTTTCTCCTCGCAATAGTCTTCCCTTCTCTCTTTACATATATTTCTGATATACTTTTCATGTTCTAATTTAAATTCTGCATCCTCAGAAAGGCCTTTCCTAACTATACCACTAAATCAGTACCACCTAATCTACACTTTTTCTTATCAGAGAGCTCTTTTTTGTATCATTAATAGCACTTAATTTAACTTCTAACAAGTGTATTTTCTCATTTCCTTTGTTACTGTTTTGCTGTTTCACTAGACTATTATTTTCACAAAGGGACAGCCATTTGTTGTCTTCTTTTCCATTATACCCTCCACACCTACCTAGCTCTTGGAATAAAATTGAACAAATATTTGTGAAAACTTAAACAAGTATTAAAAACAGGCCCAATCAGAAGAGCTAGGGGTCCAGAAATTTGAAAGATCCATTTGGTTGTTGAAGTAAGTCTAAGACAACCTAATTATAAATTATAAGAAATCTAGGTAAGCAAGAATATTCATCAGTTAGATAGCCAGGTTAGGCAGTGGTCCAGAAAGATGGTCTGGTGGAATCAGAAGGATCTGGCACTATAAAGACCAGCCCTGGGAACTGAAGATTAAGAATAAAACTGCAATATACATGAGTTCTCACAACTACTAGGCATGGCGCCATGCCTTAGAAACAAGCTCCAAATTTAGATCATGAAAATAATATGCATGATTTTTGAGTGCTTGGTTACAATGAACCAGAAGATAGCCATGACATTAGAATTAGGCCTAGCAATTAAACATTTCATTTAGAAATTTTTAAATTTTTCTTGACTCTGTAGAGGGTATTTCCTAGTACCCAGAAGATGACACCTGAGCACTAAATCTGCAGTTGTGGTTTTGTGCAATACAGCACTACTCAAAACATAGGCTTGGAGATCAAATCAACCTGAATTTATCTTTAAAGTTAGATGTTTCGAATCAATGAGACCTTGGACAATCTTTGAGAGCTCCTCAACTTAACCAAATACTAGCTTCTTAGGATTGTTGTGAAGAATAAATGATTAGTGTATACAAAAGTCTTTCCATGATACATAGCATATTGTAATCATTCAGTAAATGCTGGCTACTACTATTCATATTTTAAGCTTTTGCTCTGAGAATTGGGAAGTGCTGGGATTGTGGGTGACTTGGAGGGAAGAATAAGGAACGGGCAGGCCATTAGCAGGGCTCTGAGTGCCCCACTCTCCCTGCTGCTCTCCCTCCCTACATTCTCCCGCTGCAGGTTCTTGGCTCTGCACAGAAGGTACACTGTGGCCATCTGTGTGTGTGAGAAGGAAGGGATGTATTCTTACCTACTCTAGGGATGTGCTCCTTAGTCTTTCCAAAGACATTTTAATGAAACTTTCCACATTTCATTTTAAGAAATTAAGTGAGGCTCTGTGAGAAGATATTCTAATCACGATCAAAAAAATCATGTAATGAGTGAAATGGTATAGTTTACACTAAACTGCCCTGAAGTAAGTTACTTATTGGATATTTCTTATTTTTACACACAAAAAGGAGTAAATTGCTTTTAGTGGAGTTTCTTTTTTGGATTGTTTAATCTTAGTGCAAGTCAACCACAAAGATGAAAATAAAATTAAGGATGAGTGAGTCTCAGTATAGGGATGGAATTATTAAGCACAGGCCTATTGTTCTCTGGCATTCCACACTAGCCGGAATTTAGATCTCATGGTTCATATCAATATCGGAAGGAAAAGAAATGTTCTTTCAGTTCTCGGGTTGTATAATATAGACAAAGTATAACTAGGTAAATTCAGAACTGAATTAGCAACAAGAATCAAGTGTGGGTGGTATAGATTTGGGGAATCCTTTAATACACACATACAGAAAATTTGGAAGAAGATAAAAGTGTTCTAGGCATGTAGGTCACTGCTGAACATTCATGAGCAAGCATAAATACCTCTTACAGTGCTGCCAGCAGAGATGGCACTGGCTTGTCACCAATACAGCAAATAAAATTGCCATGGGATCAGGGAAAAAGAATCAAAGAAGAAAGCCAACTGGAAATTTTCATGTGCACAGCAAATATAAATATGTTTTTCTTCCTGGGCATAAATCCCAGAGCACTATCACCATGAAACATTCATCTTGATCGTATCAGATAAGGGTAAAAAAGAGAAGACAGGAAGAAAGAGAGAAGGAGAAAGGAAGGGAGGAAGAAAGGAAGGAAGGGGACTCATGTTCTTAGAGGCCACTGAGAGGAAAGTCTAAGGAGTGCTGTAGCAGGGGCGCTTATTTAGCATCTCTTCCTTTCCCTGTGTATTGTATCTTCTTCCACACAAAAATACTAACGTGGTTTAATGATTATACCAAACTACATTAGCCTGTAAAATGCTATGTAATTTTAAGCCTAATACTAGATGATTTCCAAAAAAGGAAGAAAACTGAATAATTTTAAATCAAATTCATTAGAGAAACTTAAAATTTATAATGCAGAAAAATTTGATGTTTTCTGAACCATATCATAGTATGGTAAATATTCAGAATTTTGAATTGTGAGGGGAAAGATGGAAATAAAATTATGATATATTTTACAACAGAAATATTGGAAGGAGGTGTGCATTTATAATAGATATGCAGAGGTCATAAATGTAAAATTACATATTTCTGAAATATCAGAATATTTCTGTTCATATGATCATCCAATTTTAGTGCTTCAGAAAAGGAAGACAAAAATTCATGTAAAAATTTTACTGGTGCTCTATCTTCTACATAGTGAACTACATTTGGGAAACTGGAATTCGTTATTTTAGGTTCCATTTTATAGCAGGGTTTATTGGGCATCAATTACTCATGGATTTATAAAACAAGTGTAAAAATCAAAGATTTTATCTGCGTGGCACTTTTAGCTACAAAAAGATGGGAGGGAGGTAAGCATATACTTTGTTGAAAATGAATGCAAATTTTCATATAAAAATATAATATAAAATTGAAAATAAAGATGTGTTTTTAGAAAGAATAAATAAAATTTGTGCCTGATAACTAATGAAGTATGACAGAGTGGAAGCATTAATGAGTCAAAGAACAGAGTGACTTTAGTTTGAGTTTTGGAAGGGTCTCCTACGCTCTTTGAGTCTCAGTCTCTTGATCTGTCAAGTTGTATGAGGATCAGAAACAATGTGAATAAGATGCCTAAGAGTGCCACTACTAACAAAAATAAACTCTGGCCAACCTGTTAATTCTAAGGAACTTATTTGCAGGCTTCTAGTTTTTGAATGACCTAAGGAGTGTTTTCTTTGATATCTTAAAACACCTTGAGTACAAATTTTAGATAAATGTCAAATATTTCCAAATTTTAAAATCTAAAATTTAGGGAAGTATTATTGTAAAACAAGGTGGAGATATAGTTTTTCATCTCTTCCCAATAGTATAGTTCTCATGAATAGGGAGGCTCTACCTTCAAACTCTATCTAGAATTCAACCACTTCTCACTTCTACTCCTACTTCTCCCACCAGGCATAGGACACACTCGTGTTTTGCCTGGGTCAGTACAATCCGCTCCTATCTGGTCTCCACGCTCCTGAAAACTGGCTCTGACGCTCCTCCAGTGTGTCTTTGCAGCACTCAAACAAACCTCCAGGGCAGCTGCCCACCATTAAGTCTGCTTCCTTAGCTCAGGAGTCTCTGATTTTTTTGGATCCCATCTTCTTTTCTCGCCCACTCTCAAATTAGCCCTTTATTAAACAAAATAAGAAAGAAAAAAAAGTAGAACAAAACACACTAAAGATAGTCTCTCTCTCTGTCTCCCACCCCCCTCGCCCCCCACTGGCAGGAAGGTCCTTTTGCTAGATACAAAACTGTCTGTTTTCTGCATTTTAGCCTGGAGGGGGAAATTCTGCTCTGAAACCTGAAGGGAGGTAGTGAGCTGGGCATGAATGCTCTCTCAGACTCTCATAATGTGTCTACTGATTTCTAATAAAGTAGAAAAAGATCAAGTTTTTATGTCAAAGAAGATAACATGTTCATATGTCAGTACACCCCTCTGATATCAACCAACTTAAGATTCAGTCGAGAACTTTTTATTTATTAGGAACAAAATCAAATGTGCATAAGTAGCTAACATTCTGGAGACGGGGGCTGGTCAAAGTGTCCTCTAAATGCAACATTCCCAGTCAATGCTCACATCTCTGGATGATAAAATGTAATAGGTTTCCAAGAAGAGTGAATATATGAATATTTTTAAAGCCTTTGGCAAATAATTGTCAGAAGTGAGAGAGAGCCTCTGCAAATAATTTTTGTATCAAGTTCTTTTAATTTTGGTATTATGTTTGTTTTTATATTAGCCTCTAGATATTGCTATATTTTAATAAAATAGTCTAATTATGTGATAGCTTCATGATAAGTAGTATTTTATGAGATGGGTTAAGTCATGGTTAAAAAGGAATATAACTAAAACCGATGCACACCAACAATATTTTGATGTTTGTGGGAAAGCAAGCAGTGTTTTATGTTTTATGTGTAGTACCTATTTTGCTATAACCCTATAAAATAAAAATTTTTAATCTCCAAATGACTGATGCATCAGTAATATGTTTTTGAACAGAAAATCATGCTACAATATTTACAATACTGTCAAGATTCACTTTTTTGATACAGCACTATAAAATTTTCTCTTTTTTTGAAATAGCAGGACACTAATTGAAATTAGTATCCAATATTTATTTTTTCTTAGATATCCCGTATTAATATGAAGCACCATTCTGTTTCTGAGTAAACAAATAACGCTATGAAAATCCTTATCTTTTTAAGCCTAATAAAATCTTATTCTAGAACTAAAGTTGCCTTCTTAGTATTTGAATATATTACACCAGTATCAATAAAAATTAACCTAATAACAAAATTAGTTAAAAAATTAACTAAGTAGAAAAATATAAGTAACCTTTAAAAATTAGATTTGGAAAGGTTTACTATCATTTTTCTGTGTTCTTGAGTGGCTAGATAAATGTCTTTTCTGTTAAATAAACCCATCTCCCTACAAAGTAAAGTGTGAACCTCTTCTAAAGTAAAAAGAAAATAAAAAAGCCATTCCTGGGCTTGATCCATGACTACTAGAGATCTTATCTGTAATTAAATTAAATCAAGTTAAACTAAACTAAATAAATATTGAATGAGTCTACATGTACAAAGCACTGTAGCCACTGGCGAAAACACAAAGTTAAATATGATGAAGCATTTCGTATAATAATAGTAGAACACCCATTCTATTTGGTTCAGTTCTTTGAAAAATACACATAAAGCCCATAAGATGCAAACACATAAGAAAGTCAGGTTCACAAATAATTTATTAAACCAACCTTTGAATGAGTTTGTCATACACCAAACCTTGCCATGCTTTCTGTCCCAATTTGGTTCCTCCAATCTCACTTCCCTTTTTAATATCCTTGGATTTCAGCAATCATTCTTCATACAAGTTTCATGTCTCTGTAGACCTGGTGATGAGACCTCTCCTCGGCACTACCTAGACCTTTTCACACTGGGAGCCGCTTTTGGCAGCCTCTGAGACTCAGTTCAGGCCTCCTGGAAGGATTTTAGACCCATCTGTTACATGTGGCTTGCAGGATATCTGCTTTTCCACTTTATAACAGAGCAACAAAAAGCCTTGAACTTCTTTCCTATCTTTTTATTTTTTCATAATCTTTTCTTTTTGTATTATTGTAATAGAGGTCTTTAATTCTAAAATAATTGATTCTGTAGGCTAATAGTCAACAGGGAGAGAAAACATAAAAGAGGCAATCCATAAACTTAATTCTAGCCAGCAGTTTAATATGTTCTCTCTCTCTTTCTCTCATTATAACTGAAAAATTAAGCAATAAGTGTTCCCTTTCCCTAGCTCATTTCTAAAAAGAGTGCTAAAAGTAGTGGAAAGACAAAAAGTTAATAAAAGAAATAGATGAAACAAAAAACTAAATTAATCCACCCATTAAATCACTCTTTCCCTGATAGCAGAGATGACCATCTGGGTTTTGATTTTCAGATATAATCTACAGTCCTGAGATACTGAGATTTTAAAATGAATGCCCTCTGTTTTATTGAGGTCACTTAATTCACCTAAAAGGGCAAATGGAGTATATAAATCATCTGAAGCCCTTTCTTGCATTCTTTATTTCACTTGTGTTGAAATATTTTACTCAGAGGTATAGAAATTATTTTACATTGTTTATATATCTACTTCAGAGTGCTTAAAAGATATTAAAATTCTGTATCTATTTTCTTTTAACCTAGATATCAGCCTATGCCAATTTTCCCAAAAGAACACAGGAAGAGTTCTACTTGACAAATCACTGAAAGTTTTATCCTTGCAAGCATCTTTCTTTTCATTATAGGTTAAAGAGGAAAGATGCTGCTCATTTCAGTGCCATAGCTTTTATGTTTGCAAATGATTTTTTTTTACATGTTAAAGTCTGTCAAAATAATTTGAAAGCAGTTACGTTTTGGCTCTCTTTTTCCCTATAATTTTCTTTAATGTCATTACCAATTCTTTGAGAATTTTTTCTTTTGTATAAAAGGCTTGAAATGATGAAAAGAAAATGAAGTATTTTTTTCTCTTATTTGATTGGGAATTGTAATATTTTAGGAGAAAAGATGTAGATTTAATGAAAAATAATACTGCAGTGTTCAATTATTTAAAGCTCCACATTCTTCCCAGAACAGCGTTCATAGGACACATTCCAGCTGGAATTATCTTAGTCAGAGATTTTAATTATCGATAGAAGTAAATGGCTATCTAAAGGTATTTGAAGTATGGATGTACCGTGTGAGTGCCAAACAAAAGCAAGCACATGTAATCCATTGACAATCATTTCTTGAGCACTGTCTCTGTGTCAGGTACCACCATAGCCACTAAGAGATACTCATGAACAAGGCAGGGGTGAGCATGGTCACATGAAGATCACAATCTGGGAAAGAGTCATATGCTAAATGAATTATGCTACCTGCTAAATCTCACAGACACTTGGTCTTCCAATCTCTCAGCACATTGTGATTCACAATACATTGACATAAAGGCATGGCAATATTCAACCTTTTTATAGTATTTCCAATTTACACCCTGAAAGACCAACCACAGTAACAAATCTTAAAAGCCAATGGAGGCAAAAATTAAGATAGAGTTGGAGAAGTAAGAGAAATTGGTGAAGTATCCAGAGGACAGAGAAAAATGATAACAGAGACTTATAAGTGTGGCATATGCTAAGATTAATAAAGCAAATGTATTTCACAGGGCCTAGCTTCCAAGGCCCTATAGTTTCAGGTAAAGCCTAACTTTTTAGAACTACACATAGAAATGTTAAGATTGCAAAGACAGAAAACTTTCCCCAGGCTAAAGTCTCCATTGTAGATAAAGAATTGTAACATAGCAAAATTGCTGGCTCTAAGGGCAGACGTCCTTGGTGCAACTAAACCTAATGACTGTTGCCATGACAATTATCTCACTGTTCTTTTTGTAACCGTCTATGTTCCTTTTCTCTAACTTTCTGGCCTGGAGAATAAATACTGAGAGAAGTCCCTAGTTTGGGGTTATTTTTCCGAGGAATGCTTCTCTCTTCAGTGTTCCTGGGAAATTAACCCCTTTGGGGACTGTCACTGCTCAGAAGAAATGGGCTTTGAGTAATCCTTTGCATCTCCATCACCCTGGGAGAGGTGACATATAAGTTAGAGGTTTAGGTGTAAAAGAAACAAAACAGGTAAAAATGGCAAAAGTTGAGCAAGTAGATTTCTGTGTCTTACTGAGTTAAATCTTGATGTAGGTTTAACAAGATAAGTTGGTGGGCAGTTTTCCATGGTAATGATTCCAAATCCTAATAAAATAATAAATCAGTGAAAATGACCTGTCATGTTTATCTGTAGCTCCGTGGAAATGCTTTCTAGCAGGTGGTGGGCCAATTTCGATGAAGGGGAAAAAGGACAGTCTGAGCGCTTATGGTGGAACATTCATAATGAAGAAACAAACCAACTATGAATGAAAACAACGTATGGACAGCAACTCATAAAGTTAAGTGTTTAGGCTACAGCATTTTAATAGGCCTCCTTTAAAAAGGGAAATTATAGTTCCAAACACATAAAATTCGTGTCTGTGTTAATAAACATAATTTATAAGATGATCAAAAAACTAAATGAAGTTTACAACATGTTTGTAGAAGGGTGGAGAAGATTTGTCTTGGACACAACATGTAGAATTGAAAAAAGTAATTTTATATCAAACAATCCAATCCATACTAGTCTTGACTGAGAGGAAACAGTATCTAAATCATACTGACTAATGATGCAGATCATACATGTGAGGAAACCAAATACTTGTACATGAAAGAAGATAGGCCAACCATAAAAGCCACTTTGTTTCACCAATTATCCCATTGATTATAATGAATTTAAATTTAAGTAATTGACCTCAAATTGCATTGCATAAACAATTTTATCTCTTGAGAAAGACATAACTTTATGTAACTTTTACTTACATAATAGGAGACGACCACTTTGAGGAGAAATAAACAATGACTTCTTTTCCTCTGTTGTAGTGTCTTTCTACTAAATTATGTTGTAGGCATCATTGTGATCTGTTAAACTAGTGTTGTCAAAACATTTGATTAATGTTAACAAATACTATGTTATATTGGGCTTCTTTTCATCTTTATTCATAATTTAGGGTAACCCACAAGTTATTCTCATTTGACAATTATCCATTTACTAAAAGTCATAAGTGACAGAGTAATATTGCAGCATAAGAATTAAAGTGAAAAGAAAAACTGATTCATTCATTCCTTCAAACAGTATTCCAGGTGAAAAGAATATGAAAGAAAACAAAAGCAGACCAAAGCCATATTCTTAAAGGGCTTATATTTTAGTTTGGAAAGGACATACACAACAGAAATTAATTTTTTCACAGTTCTGGAGGCTAGAAATCTAAGATCTAAGTTTTGACAGGGTTGTTTCTTCTGAAGCTTCTCTTGATGACTTGTGGATGGCCATGTTTTCTTTCTCTATCTTCACCTAATCTTCCCTCTGTATCGATCATCTGTGTCTAATCTCCTCTTCCATAAGAACAGCAGCCATACTGGATGAGGACCCACCACAAGGACCTCACTTAATCATAATTACTTCTTTAAATAACTTCTTTCCAAATACAGTCACATTCTGAGGTAATAGTGGTTAGGGTTTCACATATAAATTTTGGGGAGACATAACTCAGCCTATAACAATCATCTTTCAAGTTTTAGACATCCTGGGGAAATTATTCTACTGCAGTTCTAAAGTTACATTTACCTGATGACCACTGAAGTGCAGCACATTTTTACATGTTTTAGCAGATCTTTAGATAACCTTTTTTGTGAAGCACATGCTTAATTACTTTGCCCATTTTTCTATTCTACGTTCCTTCTTTCATTGATTTTAGGAGTTCCTTATAATTTTCTGCGTGTTAATCATTTGTTAGATTATGATTTAAAATATTTTCCTTGATCCTGTGACTTGCTTTTCACTCTCTGAATAGAATCTTTTGACAAATGGCATTGTTAATTTTAATGTAGTCTAATTTATCAATCCATTTCTTTAAGGCTGATACTTATTTTGTGCTATATAAGCAATCTCTGACTATCCCAGAGTCATGAAAGTATTCTTCAGTGTTTTCTATAAGAAGCTTAACTGCTTTACATTTCACATTTAGGTCCATAATCCATATTTTTTCCCATTATGATATCTAATTGTTTGACAGTATTTGCAAAAAAGACCATCCTTTCCTCTCTGCACTGAAGTAATTGCTTTGACAAGTTCAGTGACCATAAATGTGTGGAACTCTTTCTGCAATTTTATCTGTTACATTGGTCAATTTTTCTATCCCTGGGCGACTACCACTCTGTCTTAAATTTTGTAACTTTAAAATTCTTTGAATAAATTTAATTTTGTTTTACAGTCATTTTATCTAGAAAGATAGAAGACAACTTTCACATGTTCAAGCACCATCTTGTGTTATGAGCTCAACAATGTAGCATAAAACTGGCAACACTGCATGTGACTGATAACTTCGAAAACGTTGTTATTTGTATAACCTAGAACTTTATATTTTTGAGGTTAATTATAAATATGTATTTTGAATTTCTCATTATAATTGTTCCACAAGGTGACTGGGTACTATCTGTTCCATTTTATACCCAAGGAAACAAAAGTTAATTGCCTTACCTAGTGTGAGATTAATCATTACTCAAAATTGGAATTCACAGTCCTTGCCTTCTCGTTCTGTTGTTCAACCAGTGAGGCAAGATGCCATTTAAAGTTGTAAGTCTTCCTTAAGAAAAGAGAAAGCTGTCTTCCTGGGATTAAATGTTGTTTACAGACTCTCATGAACTCTTAATTTACAGCTAATGAAACTCTGAATTTCCTTACTAAACAACATGTGCTGGGATGAGTCACAGCTCATGATAGAACTTATTTAGTTATATCTCAGTAACTTAAGTTAATTGAGTCAAATAACACATCACAGGACTTGAATGTAAAAAATGCCAGATTCTGCCTTTGCTCTCTCTTTTTAGTTACCAAATCATGCTAATCACCATTACTGTCCAAATTGACATATGTATTTTCCAGAGTTTTTATCTTATTCCCAGGATTTAGTCCAATGGTTCTATTTGCACTTTTATTCATGCCCTGTAAGTAGTCATGTTCTGTTTTGAACCCTCTGGATGTGAAATATGTCTCTCTCCAACTCTACCTTGTGCTGGTGTCTGCCTATTCCAAGTTGTTTCTCCTCAACACTAATCATATACTTTCTGCATTTATTTGGCCTTTATTTCTCAAACTTTTTGTGTTTTTCTATGTTAATGTATAACTACTTAGGTATTCTAGCCCGTGTATATATTTATTGAATCTTATTAAGAGAGAAAAATAATTAGGTCCAGGGTCTTGCTTCCACTTTTGGCTTTTTGCTCAACCTGTAAGCCTACCATAAGTATACTTAATAGATTTATGTATAAATTGTAGACTTTGAGTTTATACATAAAGTATACTTGCATATATATTATATGTATATATTATATATACACATAATGCACACACATGTATAAAATAAGTCCCATATTTTTGATGATTTAAGGATATTATTGATCACTTAATTTTTCAATTATTTTCTTTCATTTATTGAAAATATTTTTATTTAACATTTATTTTTTTCAGAATTAGCATTATCTTGTCTTATTATTTTTTTATTAAGAGAATGAAATAATTTAGATCTTGGAATACTGCTTTGATGTGGCCACTGTTAATCATATACCATTTATTTATTAATTGGCTTTAAGCTTCCTTATTATCTGCATCTCCAAACTTCTTTCTGCATGTAGGACTGCTATAAAAATAGTAACACATTCAATATCTTTAAGAAAGATCTAAAGACTCTGGGAAGCTCATTAAAACAAATTCAAGTCTTTCTTAAGAAATATTTAGTGTGTAGATCACAACTGTTTAATTTACTCTTTTAAATTCAGAGATTCAAAATTCCATTTAAATTTGTATGAATATCATTGGACAGTTTATACTGCTGATTACAAGACAATCCTGGAAAAAGACACCAGTCTACTTTGATGAATTTTACTTTAATAAATTTTAAAAGTTACACTGAACTCACTGCGTGTGGTGTAATGATTAACAAAGTGAATAAATAGTACTGTTATTACAAAGCTTATTGAGATGAACAAGTAGATATATTTTGTATGTGAGGTATTGTACGAAATTTTTATAATTTTATGTTGTCTCAGCATTTGTTCTGCATATGTTTAACCTTTTTTAATAGCAGAAACAGGACTGAGTCAGCCTTGAAACAGTTTTTAGTTCTACACCTCCTTCCAGTTCCTCAAAGTGGTCGATCCACATGTCGGCCTGTAATGAGAACACCACAGCAAATGTTGCTGCCTAGGCATTGGAAGTAGACTAGTACACCCAAATGGACCAAACCAGTGGCCAGAGATAAGAGCTTAGAGTCATCCTCCTGCCTAGCAGACTGGGCTTCCCACTTTCCTTCCACTTCCTTTGAAGGGACCATTTAGACATTTGCCCACAAACTTAAAGTGGCCCATACGCTACTACCCAATATGTACTGCTAGTTGCCATTCTCTCTCTCTCTCTCTCTCTCTCTCTCTGCCTGACTCCTTATTCCTGCCTTGCATAACCCAGGGACAGAGTACTTCCCTCTCGACTCAGCATGCCCTCCCTGCTCTGGATCTGTAAGTCATAAATCTTTAAACTTATTTCTTATTGTGGTGGTGTATTAAATTGTGCCTTCCATATGAGGAACCAGGGGCTACCCCAGACTGGGTAGCCAAGGTCAGGCTCCCAGTACCAGAGTGATGGTCAGGCAGGCATAGAGGTCAGACAAGAGCCCCGAGGGTATCTGCCTGTATAAACAAGTTTATTTTGTGAGGGACACCTCTTCATGGATTGGACAAGAAAGCATTAAACCATCTGCCAGGTAAAAGAAGCATCCTGTGTAAAGTAACTGAAAATAGCCACACCCAGCTCCCTTTCATGTCTCATTAAGGCAGGTTTGCTAGCAGCTCTGTTACTAAAATTCCAGTTTAGCTGGGGCCTCTCAAGAGAAGGGTATATTGCCATTATTTGGAAATATAACATTTTTATAAAGGAGGACATGAGATTGATTTCATGACATGTTTTTCTAGTGGGTTGAGTCATACCAACTACTCACACAGATACACACATGGACTACTGGCTAAGAGAAGATTTTTAATTCATTTGTTTATAAATAAGATAAATAAGAAATTCCTTTGAAAATCTTGTAGTAAAACCTACTATTATGATCTATCTAAATTTCCTCTCTCCTACATGGTGTTTGGCTCTTTGATGAAAATTTAGTGTGAAATCATAACTTTTCAATCATTATTCCACATTAGGAAAATCTCACTGCTGTGTGGAAGATTCCGTCAAGTCATTCTATAATATTTATCTCATGTTATATTTAAACCTCCTACTTCACTCCTTAAAAATGGGTGAAGAGGGACATTTCTTACTAAACTGCTCAAGGAGAAGTTTCTGCTCTTTCCCAGTTAATTGTAACTGCTTGTCAGTTAGGTTGGACTTACAGAAAGTAAATCAGATAAGTTTAGCTCACAGAATATTTATCTGGAAAAGTTTCTGGGGAAGGAAGCGTAACTGAGCAAACAGGGAATGCGAGATGCAGTGTAGACCCAGGAACAGCTACTGTGCACTCCACGAAAAGCTCTGAACCTAAAATGGACTTTGAGAATTGTTCTGATTGGGCTTTTATCCCACTGCTCCCTCAGCCATTGCACACACACAAAATCTGAAATAATCTATCATTTGCAGAGCTACACTACAGGAAATATTTTTTAAAAGTTATTCAAGCAGCAGCAGGATATTATTAGATAGCAATCTGTACTCTAATGAAGGCCATCAGAAATGGTAAATATGTGGAGCAATATAAATACCGTATATTATTATTTAAATCTCCTTAAAAGATATTTGACTGGTTAGCGTAAAAGTAATAACTTGTATATGGTTCCAAATTGTGTGTGTGTGTGTGTGTGTGTGTGAGTGTGTGTGTGTGTGAGAGTGTGTGTGTGTGTGTGTGTGTGTGTGTCTGTGTGCAAAACAGTATGGCAACAATAGCCCAAGGACTAGAAAGGGAGAAATGGAAGTAAACTACTGTCTGCTTACTGTATATTACTTGAAGGAGTGTGATAAATTAGAGATGTATGCTATAAATCCTTAAACTATCACTAGAATAATACAACACAGTTATACCTAATAAGGTGATAAAAACATTAAAATTGAATTCTAAAATTACTTAATCCAACATAAAAAGAGCATAAAGTAATGAAAAGAACAAGTAGAACAAATTGAAAACAAATTTCAAAATGTTAAAAAAAAACATATCTACAATGACATTGAACGTGAATTAAAAAACAGAGATTATCAAATTAGGTAAAAAGTCAAGATCCAACAATATGCTATTTATTTTTTAAAAAAAAACACAAACATGTGAAAATTAAAAGGATGGAACAAGATACATCATGCTAACCTTTATTTTATTTTATTTTATTTTTAATTTTTTTGGCAACTGGTCAGTGCAGGGATCAAACCCTGGACCTTGGTGTTATCAGCGTCATGCTCTAACCACCTGGCCAGCCATGCTAACCTTAATTTTAAAAATCTGGAGTTGTTATATTAGTATCAAACAAAGTTGATTTTGGAGCAAAGAATGTTAAAAAGGACCATGCTTTGGGCCATAAAATAAGTCACAATAAATTTTAAATGATTTATGGTATACAAAGTATGTCCTTGATGACAAGGAAATTAAATTACTCATCAACAGGAAGAACTCTGGAAAGCTGCCAAATATTTGGAGCAAAATAACTCACTTCTCAACAACTCATGGGTCAAAGAAGAAAAAAGTCAAATTAGAAAGCATTTTGTACTAAATGAAATATCATTACAACATCTCAAAATACATGTCAAAATATGTGAGATGCTACTAAAGTATTATCTATAGGGAAATGTATAGCACTAAACGCCTATATTGCAAAAGAAGGAAAGCTTCAAATCAATAACATCATTTTTCACCTTAAAATTTTTGTAAAAGAAGAGCAATAAAACCCAGAGTAGATAGAGAAAGGAAATAATAGAGATCACAGTGCAAGTCAATGAAAAAATAGACAAAAATGTAAGAGAAAAAAATCAATGCAACTGAAAGTTGTTTTTCTGTGAAGGTCAGTGAAATTTATAAACTGGCAAAACTACTGAAGAAAATGAGAGAGAAGGGAGAGAAATTGCAAATTTCAATACCAGAAATAAGAATGATGACATCATTTCAGATTTTTCAGATATTAAAGGATAATATAAGAATATCATTAACCACTTTATGCTAAAAAATTCAACAACTTAATAAAAAATGGTCAAATCTTTGAGAGACAGAAGCCATCAAAGTCTATTGAAGAAAGCATAAATGACATGAATGTATCTATATAAATTATTTATTTTAAAAATTTTCTCACGCAGAAAACTGCAGACCAAAATGGCTTCAAGGGAAGTTCTAATAGATATTTTAGGTAGAATAATAGGCAAATCTTTTCCCAAAATTGAAGAGGATAAATTGTATTTCATGATATCTTATAACGCCAACATTACTATGAAACAAAACCAGGTAAAAACCCTAAAAGTTCAGACAATAGTCCCTAATGAACATGGATGCAAAAAGTCAACAAATTTTTAACAAATCAAATTCAGCAGTGTATATAAAAAGATAATATATTATGGCTAAATGGAGTTTATTGCAGGAATGAAGGTTTGTTTAACATTTGAAAATTGATCAGTGTAATTTTCCTTATTAACAAACTAAAGCAAAGAAAAGCATATGATTATCTCAGTAGATGCAGAAAAATTATTTAATACAACATAACATCCATTTCTGATAAAAATTCTAAGCAAACCAGAAATGGAAAGAAACTTTCTTTATATGATCAAAAATTGAATGCATTTCTCCTAAGATCAAAAACAGGGCAAAACTGCCATTTTTTTTTTAACCACTTCTATTTTGTATAACTTTTTATTTATTTGTTTGTTTGTTTGTTTGTTTGTTTATACCACTAACACCCCCCTCCCCCCGGTGTTCTGGCCAGCGCAATAAGGCAAGAAAAGGAAGTAAAAGGAATCCTGAGTAAAAATGAAGAAGTTATATGGTCTTGACTTCCAGACGACATAATCATCTAATAGAAAACCAAATCAAACTTGCAAAAAAGTTACCAGAACTAACAGGTGGGTTTAACAAGGCTGTAAAATATATGATCAATATAAAAAAAATTCAACTGTATTTCTATAAACTAGCAATAAACTGAAATTGAAAATTTTAAATGCCATATAGAGCAGCATTAAAAATATCTAGTATTTATGTACAAATCTGACAAATGATACATGAAAGCTTTGCTAAGAGAAATCAGAGAGATGTGAATAAACAGTATATAAACCATTTTCTTAGATCAGAAGATCTGATATGTTTTAGAAGTTAATTCTCCCCAAATTGACCTATAGATCCACACAATCCCAGTCAAAATTCCAGAAAGCTTTTAAAAGAAATTTACTAGATGATTCTAGAATTCATATAGAAATGCAGAGGATGTAGAATAGGCCAACCAACTTTGAAAATAAAGAACAAAGTTTTAGAAATTAAACTACCTAGTTTCAAGACATTAGAGTGACATTAAACAAAACAGTACAGTATTGGTATCAATATAGACAAATACAATAAAGGGACATAACAAAGAACAATGAATAGAGCTACATATGTAAAACCAACTGATTTTTCCACTGTTACAAATGCAGTACAATGCAAAACATACAGATTTTTTCGAAATATGGTTCTGGAACAATTGGATATCCATGTGAAAAAGAAATGAAGAACACTTTGATCCATACTTTGTGCTATTTACTAAAATTTACTAAAAATTGTAAAATCATCAAACTTCTACAAGAAAATATAAGAAGAAATCTTTGTTACCATGGGTCCTTTTGGAAAAAAATTTAAGTGGTTCTAGAAACACTTGCTCTTCTGCATGGGGCAGCTATGATGCCTAGAAAATATTCATACATCACTTGACCCAAGAAACTCATGAAGTTCAAAGTGATACTAACACAATCACCTCTATCCCGTTGCCTCAGGACATACTGTAGCTGTTTCTTTCCTCATGCTTGAGTCTGGCCTCAATCCTCTTTGCCTCTCAAGTGCAACAAACCCATTTCAAGGTCTCTGAGTGGCCCCACCAAAGCCCCTTCACTAGGCTTGAAGCAAAGGAGGTATTGACACCAACCTCCTTCAAGGAAACACATAGCATGGCAACAACTCTTCAAATAAATATTTTTACAAATTCAACTTTTTCTCTCTACTCTGTCACAATTATTAAATATTTTCAAAATGAATACTGGAGTTCAAGAATCCTAGAACAGGTTTCCCACATCAAACATTTCTTTTGTAAACTTTTGTAAACATTCACATATGGGGATGTGGATTTAGATTTTTCTATCCTTTTTTTTATCCTGTTTTTATTTTTGACAACTTTTAATTTTAATGTTACTGTTTTATATAAAATGTAGATTCCAGAACTGATTTCTCATGCACAAAAATAATTATTCTAAGAAGGTACAATGTTCTGAAGGTTGCAGCATAGTGTCATAAAAGGCATAGTACCTGGGCAGTATGACTTTCTGAGTTAGTCATTCTTGCTTGACAACCAAATAAGTAATCTGGATAGCATACTTAGCTCAAATGATCTCTTTTTAAGATGAGGTGATGCCATGAGATGATATCCAAGATCCCTTCCACCTCTGACATTTCTTACTTACACAAGTAGTAGTATTTTTATCATAAGAAGTACTATACTAGGAAGAAAGAACGGTTATGAAGAAGAGCAATGGTATTGAAAAATATATAGAGATAGTGAAAATGTTCTCTCTTACCATGACTGACAGGATTTACTGTAAGAACAAAGGATTTGTCATTAATATATCTCAGTTAATGTCCTGATTATGCCTCTTATTATTTTTTTAACCATTTGTAAATTGACAGTCCTTGGTAACTTCTTCTAATTGTGTTGCAAAATTTCCAGTCCCCTCAGAAGTCTCCCCATCCCAATTAATTATAGATGTACTCTGGTCATATTTCACATGTGAACAGAAATTATCTATCATTCACCTTTATCCATCTTCACTGCTTTGGCAACGTCTAAAAGCAGCTGCTCCTCCTCTACATGCTCATATTTGAGGCTATTCCAGTGGATTCTTTCCCCTCTCACTAAGCTGTTTGCTGCCAGGCATCACTGGCATTGCCTCTTTGTGGATAACACCATTGCTGCTGTCAGTATCCACTGGCATTTGTGGTTTTGGATGACCTTAGTTTGATAAAGTCAATTTGTGAACCTTACAGAAGTTGGCAGTTTTTCTCTCTCTGTTTTTGTGTTGTTTTTACGCTCAGGGGTACCAAAAGCCTTAGTGGTTATACTTCAATATCTTACAAAACCTTTTGTGAAAAAAAAGTCTTTTGGCTTTTATTTGTAGCTACCTCTGCCCACTACACACATGCACACACATGCACATGCACACACACAAAAATAAACCATTTCTCCCTGTCCTTTGTTAAGAATCATAAGAACTGGTAAAACAAAAAACAAAAATTATTATGATAAATGAACAATCGTTTGTGCTTGGATTCTAAGCTACCTCGTGTGGAAAGAGAAACACGAACAGGCATAGGCACTTGCAGAGCAAGAAATCATGTGTGCAGTGTGTGTATACTGTTGTGCATGAGAGATATGTTTGTTGTGCTATGATGTGCTATACTTAAGGGATATGTCATCTAAGAGTTACCTCAAGAAGGAATGATCTTACCGTAACATGGTCTGTATTCATCAGAACTATATGATTAAAAGGAGTTATGAGTGATTTAATGCATTCTTTATTTGAGAAGCATTTTTTGGCAGTCTATTGGATGGAAAGTAAAAACATCACGTCAGAGTGGCTGTAAAGGTAATGGCTACTGCTTTGACAGAAGGAGAAAGTGAAAAATATTAGAGTCCTCGGTGTTTAAGTTTTTAAATATGCCTGCTCTTATAGCTCACACTTACACCCTTTGGTGTAATTTTGAACCAGTGCCTGACAGTTTTGAAGGAATTACTCATTCCCTGTGGGGAAGTGAACTCAGAAGATAGTCTTAGTTACAAACACTATGCTAAACTCTGATGTTCCCCTCACTCTGATGACTGAGGTTTTGTTACTATAATGAACTTGTCTACTTCACTCTTTCCTTGGTTTAAACATACTCCCAAGAGCCTTTTAAGTTCTTGAGACAGACTCTGATCCAGTTTGACAGATTTTCGAAGGTATGCACAAATACTAGTATTGAGTTTAGTTGACACACAAATTGGTCTATACCCATCAATCTACACGTGTCTAGATAAATTATTCAAACTTTTTGTGCCTCTTGTCTCTCACCTGTAAAATAAAGAGCAGTGATATATATTTTTAAACTATAACCTACTTTATATCACAAAAAGTGTTAAAAGGATTAAAATTGGGAAACACAATTATTCTATTAATTGGGAAACACAATTATAGAGTTTTTAATATTAAAAATACGTTTGAGTTTCATTTTTACTTAGAAAGCTTCAGCAGGAGAATGTTACTTCCACATCAACAAAGAAAGCCATTTGAATTACAAAATTGTAAGTTTTTGTACCCCTCGAGAGATTTTGTAAGGTTGAGGTTGTAAGACAACCAGGTGGACTGAATTTCAAAAGGTAAAAAACTCCTTAGGGAAATACAAGTCTTATTGAATGTTTCACTTTTGGCAGATCATGGGTGGAAGAGGTGGTAGACACGAACACAGGTAAAAAATAAACCCGTGCATGCAGGCGTGCAGGTGGTAACTGGCTGATAGTAGGGGACTGTACTGAATAATGCCCATATACTGGACTCTTCTCTTATGCAAATACTATCCTGAGATTATGTTTTCTACTCTCGTTGTTGAATGTCACAATAACCGAGCCACTAAAATGGGAGAGCTCCTTAGATCCATGTCAAATAGGTTAATATTTTCTACTTAGTCTCAAATACATAATTCCCTAGAATCATTTTTATTTACATTATATGTAGATGATAATTTTTTTGGAGGGGAGACATTTCTGATTGTTGTTTTAAAAACTTTTGGGGATAGAAACATATGCTCTTGACTAATATCATCCACTTCTCAGTTATTTTATATATTATGTGGATTCTAGTCCAATATTTTTATTACATTCCTCTTAATACTGATTTTTTTCACTTCATACTGTGTGGATTATAAAAAAGTAGGAAACTAGCATTTTGTAGAGCTTATTAAGTGCCAGGTATTTAACAAATGTTTTTCATTAATAGAGAAATTAAAGCACCTTTCCATGGTTAAAAAATTAATAAATGTCAGGATTTGAATTATCACTTTACTGCAAGTCCCATAAAGATTTGATGAATATGTTTATAACAATTACATCTTTTCTGATTTTGTAACAGTTTTACCTTCATACTTATACTAATTATTGTTTATGTTGATCTCAGGAAAGACATAAAATAGTCTTTCTTATCTTACAGGTTTACAGAATGGAATGTTTTGGTGATTCAAATTCATTTCTAGAGATTTAACTCTTATGTGTATGCACATACACACAAATGCACTTAGTAGTATTTTCCAAGAATTAAAATATGCTGATGGTATAAATAAAATTTAATGTAGAATTTTAAATTTTCAGATTTTAATTTTTTAAAAAAATTTAATAGTTTATTTTGAAACAATTACTAATTAACAGTAAAAGATGCAAGAATTGCAAAATGAAGCCCCATATATCCTTTACCTAAGTTTAACAATTATTAAAATTTGGCTAAATTTGTTTTTTTCATTCTCTCTACGTACATATTGTTACTATTTTTTTGGACCGTTTTGAGAATAAGTTGCCTATATTATGTACCTTATGTACCTTTTGTGACATCTGATTTCCATATATTTCTCCATTACTTTTGAACATGACACAACTCTATTATATATGAATAATGTAGTGTTGGTGTCATTACATTTGCTGATTCATTCATTAATTTTCAAAACATATTTATTGAGTACCCAATATGTGGCTACAATGGTGAATAAATTAGGCAAAATCCCTGTCTTTGTGGATTTTACAAAGGAAAAAAATAAGTAAAATAGAAGTATGATTATGGTTATGGTAATAAAAATAAAATTGGTTTGTTCTAGCACAAAGCAAGAATACCTAATGCACTTTCATGTATCTGAGACATCTAAAGAAAGGTACATTTAAGAAAGGGTTGAAGAATTAGTATAAGAAGTGGGAAAGGGGTCTTCATACAGAGGGGACTGACTGTATCTACAGAGCTTCAGAGGTGAAACAATATGGCCAAGCCCAAAATGTTTATATCCCTGGGCTCTGGTATAATTATATTAGCTAGATAATATAAAATATGGTGATTGTTTAGGGTTCTTTATTTCTTTATATACATAAATCAAGTATAAGCCCTTTCACCAGTAATCTCAAGCAGCAGAAGCAATAATGTTTTATTTTGTTTTTGTTTGTGAATGACAAAGTAGAGAAAAATAGACTTCTCTAGAAGGTAGTACTCCTCTGGAAGGTAGCTTGCCCTCCTGTGGTGATTCAATCAGGTAAAAAAAAGAACTTTAGATAGCATGCATTTCCAGGAGAGCTTTAGAATGACTATTGCCTAGCAGTGAGGCATTTTAGAGACTTTTCTCAGAAAAGGAGATATCCCTTTGACACATATCCACTAATGTTCCAGATGAGCACCTTGTTCTGGGGAAGAGGGATGAGTGCCCAGCAGGAGAGCATGTAGCAATCACTAAGTCACCACGATGGAGGGCATTCAAGGAGTGAAGACATTAGCCAAATGAGTTAACCAAAGACACTGCCTTCATGCAACCAGGCACAAGCAGAGATGTCTCAGAATAAGCTCAGGCTAATCTTCTTACATCATAATTGAAACTGTAGAATAGTGTAAAATTGCTCATAGCCTGAACCTGGCTACTGCAAATTGTGTATCATAGCATTCTATGAGAGGGCTGAATAAAAGAATCTAACAGTCTCACTCCAAGTCTACCCTGGACAAAAGTAAGCTTTGTATTTTGTGCTGCAGCCACCTCTTTGTAAGATGGACTGTCAAGAAATATTTGGGAGAGTTTGAATGTTTGCCCTGAAATAGAAGATGTGTGAAATTCAGGCATACTTGTGAAAATTCAAGCACTCTTAAAATTACACGTGAATATTAATGCCTTTAGTGAAAAAGAAATATCATAAAGCAAGCTTTTGATGAGTCTTATAGGTATAAGTGTTCTACAGTTACAAATGTACTTATGTTTTCTGTTAAAATCCTCAATACAGTGGAATAGTTATTGGCTGTTTTTCTGTCTGTTCAATTTTAAGGTGAGCCCCACATACTATTAGTCTCTGGATTTACACTACCCAATATAGCATGGGACACTAAATAATATGTGGATGAATAAATCCATTCAATTATGCTAAAGTCATGTGTTGATTAATATTGGTTAAACTGAATCATTGAACTTGATATACACATTATTGTAACATGACTAGCATCTAGACAGATGACATTAGATTTAATAATATTCCCCAGTATTTAAAGCAAGTAATGTGTTTTTCTGCTATAGCCATTTTAATGAACTAAATTTATAACTAAAAATAATAAATAGGCTAAGAATCTATTCCCTCTTACCTCTACCTACATTTTAGGAACATTTTGAGAAAATTTTCTGGAAAAGGATATAGTGAATTTAGATTTATTTTCTAGAGTCACCATTTACTAAGAGCTAAATGAGTCTCTTAAGAACAGCTGGACTTTTCCTGCATCTCGTTGTCTGCCTTACAACTTTAAAGTGGTAAGAAAGAGACAAAGCTTCCTGATTGATGGGCCACATTTCCATTAACCATACAGTGTTCTCAAGTCAGTTAGCTAATGAGATTTTACTTCACAACTGTAATGAAAATAAAGGAAGAGCAGTAGGTTTTACCAAGCTGGGTCACTCAGTGCCCTGACCATGCTAGAGCTTGAAGCAGAGATGAAATGTTCAGCAAACTCCAACTCATTATCTCTGCAAGCAGAGGTCTAAAGGGCAGGGGTATTAGCAGTGACTTCCAAAACAATTTAATGTGTGTTTCATGGAAATGGTCAAGAAGATCTTTTTAGTGAAGGAAATGCCACATCATTTACTTTTGGGGGCTCAGTCACAAAAAGTCCAGACTGATAATATAGGGCAAATGGTGGTTTTAGCCTGATGATTTTCAGGAAGTTGATTAACATTGCTAGGAATTCTTTAGTATTAAATTATTATTTTATTATGTATCAAAGAAAAGTTTTTAAAGTTAGTTCTTTTGTAGGAATGTTTTAAACTTGAACCTTTTCCCATTTTATTCCTCTCAAGCAAGGGTCACAAAGGTAATTTGGGGAAAGAATTCTTCAAGTCTATCAGGACAATATGAATTACTGAAGAGATGCTCAGAAACAAGAACATTTACTATATTCATTTTGAAGCTTCTAATCTGCCAAGATAGCGTCACTGTTTAATAAATTCTACGTTAGAGTAGCAAGCCGAGTCATATGAAAAGAGTTTCAGGCCTTCCCCTGAAAGGAATCTGCTGCTCAAACTGTCTCTCTATGTGTTCATGAGAGCAAAAGACAAAAATGATATCAGTCAAAATTATCTATTTCATTTCTCTGGTGTGACTTCTTTAGTAAGGATAGTTTGACATACATGTGTGTATATAAATGACAGACTAAAATAGGTGACTTGTAAGCACATCATCCAAAGCACCACTTCAATTAGCACTCTTTAACAGGCACTAGCTGCATGTAACATTTATTTTGGAGCACATGCATCTGCCTGATTTCATCCTTCTCCAAGCTTGTCTGTATTTAAAAGTCATCAATAATGAAACTAATTCCTTTCATCTCTATAGGCAGTGACAATGAAAAATGAGCAAACGAGTTGAATTGAATATAAATATTAAATGTCCAAATATATTGCTGTTCATCATGGCACAGGGGCCAGGCATTGTGCTGATCTGGGTATATCCTACAATGTCTGACAGAGTCATTTCAGTTTCTTTCAAAATGATAAATACCTCAAAGAGCTCAACCACATAACTAATAACATGTATAGAATCTAGCTCTCCATACAAAAATGTTGATTTTCTATGCCTGCATTAATCTTTCTTGCTAGAAGGAAGGAACGAAGGAAGGAAAGAAAGAAGGAAGGAAGGAAGGAAGGAAGGAAGGAAGGAAGGAAGGAAGGAAGGAAGGAAGGAAGGAAGGAAGGAAGGAAGGAAGGAAGGAAGGAGGGAAGGAAGGAAGGAAGGAAGGAAGGAGGGAAGGAAGGAAGGAAGGAAGGAAGGAAAGGATAGCGAGAGAGAGAGAAAGAAAAAGAAAGACAAACAAAAACTATTAAAGGAATCACAAATACTAAGGTATTCTTTCTTGTTCATTTTTTTCCTTTACTTTTCTTTCTTTTTCTTTTCTTCTTCTTTTTTTTTTTTTTTTTTTTCCTAGTAGCTTGTGAAGAGACAAGCTTCCATTTGCTCCAGGGATTTTGAGATGGGAATAAAGTGTTTTAAAATAATATCAATTTACAATAATACACTCTTCTTATTTTGTTCTGACCTCTAAGAACTATTTGCCTATTCACAAACCTACACAGGTGTCCTCATGATTAATGAATTTGGTACAGAGTGCTCTGACATGGCATTTAAGGTCCTCAGCAAAATTATATTAGTCAGGATTCTCCACAGAAACAGACCAATAGGATTTATATAGATATATAAGAAGAGATTTATTATGGGAATTGTTTAACCTGATTGTGGAGGCTGAGAAATCTCAGGATATGCCATCTGCAAACTGGAGAACTAAGAAAGCCAGTGAAGTAATTCAGCCTAAGTCTGAAGGCCCAAGAAACAGGAGCTCTGATGTCCAAGAGCAAGATAAAATGGATGACCCTGATTAAGAAGAAAGAATTTGTCTTTCCTCTCCCCACCTTTTTTGTTCCATCTGGGCCCTCAATGGATTAGAAGACACCTTCCCATGTTGGTGAGGATGGATCTTCTTTACTCAGCCCACTGATTCAAATGCTAGTATCTTTCAGAAATGCCCTCTCAGACACACTCAGTAATAATGTTTTACCAGATATTGGGGCAACTTTTAATCCAGTCAAGTGGAGGCACAAAATTAAACATCACAAATACGAATCCTGTATAGGTCTCTTCCAATGTCATCTACATTTTAGCCAACATAAAGCACCTGAGCCATTCTCAGAAATTATTCTCTTGTCCCTACTACTGTTCCTAAGCTCACATTACTACCTTTGCTATAAATGTGCCCGTACTGTATCAAGCCTTCAAGTTTTCCATCTTCCGTAACTTTTTTTCTCGTTTCCCCAAGCTCCAAAAGGATAGGATTTTTTTTTTGTTTGTTTTGCTTTGATCAATATCTGGCAAATGGTAGAAGTTTAACAATAATTGTTGAATAAATGAAGTGTTTATTTATTTTGTAGCCTCTTCAGTGCTTCCTCACTCTTTGCACATGGTAGACATTCAATAAATATTTACTGAACTGTGGCAATTTCTAAAATAATTATATAAATACAAGTGTTAGTTTCAGAGGTCTAATTTTCAAACCTAATTGGTGTTACCTCTTTGGAGTTGTGAATGTTTTGAAAACAGTTCTACCCCAGAGTGGGCATTAAGATTTGGACTTTACCCAATATAGAAGAGCTCTCCTGAGGTTCTTTTGTTTTATGAAAGCCCCACTCTGTAACAGTGATCCCTTCGCTAAGAGTTTTATAATGAAAATAGCTTTCACTGCAGCAGCCTGGTTCCTTCCTTTTCTCTTTGGTTAAATAAAAGTCATACTCTGCTGAGACCTAAATTCCTCCACTTTTGTGGTTTTCTTCTTGTACTTTATGGAGCTTTACAGTTCTATAGATATATTACAAAGAGTTTCATAAATACTTGAATCAAATATCATAGTTATGTACAATGTCTTAAAAGTTTCAAGAAAAGCAAAAAAGCACTCAAACACTGTAGCAAGTTTTAACACATTGGAGATAATGCATGAGAAGATATGTGCTTTCTGTTTAGCTAATATTTTGTGCTATTCTTCTCATGTCATAGCTATTCATATATTTAGAATGCTTTCAAAAGTATTGTGGGAAAAGATGTGAGTAGTCCTGCACTGTTTTTGTTTTGCTTTGTTTTGAAACTCAACTTGTGTGAGTGTGTACGAGTAAAATACACAGCACTCTGAGACAAATGGGCATGAGCAATAAATAGTAGTGCAAGCTTTAATACATCAGCTCATGACATGTTATCCTCATTAATTCACGCCATATACATGCAAAATCATATTTCATAAGTGCCTACAACCTACCAGTAGAGTTCTAGGCTCTCAGGACGTAGAAGTAAACAAAGTTTCTGCTCTCATGGACTGTAGATGTTGGTGGAATGTAGCACAGAAAAGAAACAAATAGAAAATACATATATAATATGCTAGGTCATCATAAGAGTGTATGAAAAAAAAAATGGGCAGGTTAAATGGTTTTGAAACACATCTCCAATAAGATGATACCTGAGCAGAGATCTGAGTAGAGGGCAAACATCCTTAGGGTTTCTTAGGGTAGAGTGTTCTGAGAAGTGTAAGTATGAAAGCACTATAAAATAATCAAGGACCAGAAAAGAAATCTGGGTAGCCAGAGCCAAGTTATCAAAGAAAAAATGAGCTCAGAAAGTTTGGCAGAAACACCAATATGAAATTGGAGAGTAGTTTGAGATTGTAAGAAGAGCTGTTAAAATGAAGTAACGGCTATTTCTCTGTGGAAATCAGAATGTTCTCAATATCATGTAATCAAAACAAAAATGAGTGCTGAGGCTAATAGTAGTGCAGAAGAACCACTAATTATTCTTAAAAGTCAAACTGTTGCTTTCATCAAAATAATCAAGGTTTTCACTGACTTACTTTGTAAGGCTATTTCAAATTATCAAATATCACTTTTATCTCCTTTTTGTGTTTCAATGTCAAATAATATTTCATTAAAACGTAATTCTCAGCTTAAAAGGATTTCAAATATATGTACCATACAATCACTGATGTAGTCAAAATATAATTCTCAGCTTAAAGAGATTTAAAATATATGTACCCTTCTATCACTGATGTAGTTATTTGGAACTTGAATAAAACTGGGAATGTTGTAACTCCTCAAATACAAACATTGACAAGCATACAGGACTTATTTTTATGTACCAGAACAGTAAAATATCAGAGCCACCTACTTTACTTCTCCTGATAATATTTTAAAATTTTTTCTTAGTGTGATAATAGAAATCAATAATAATGAAATAGAATACAACTAGTGGTATGGGAGAATATATTGTACGTTCCCTGCTGTAATTTATAATTGAGATTGATTATTGCTTGTTGCTGTAATTCAAAAGGTATCATAAGGTCAATGTAATTAAATATTCCATGATTCTACAAAACCTAGTACTTGTGTATTAGGCTGATAGCACAGATTAACTTTGGTTTAGATATTTAATTTCTATGTACAAAATAAAGTTACAACAGTTTTTTAGTTTTTTAAAAAAATATGGAAAATGTTTTCAAAAGACTCACTCATGATGAACATCTGATATTTTTATTAACTCTTCTTGAAAATATGTCCATGTATGAGTATAGATATTTTAGTATATATAAGGAAAAGGAACAAATAGAAGTGATTTGATAATAAATAATATGCTTAATTGATTCTGATTATTTAGAATAACTATAATGAAATAATACAATAATCTACTTAGTTCACTGAGTAATACTTATTTACAGGGTATTGATATAACAGAGTATATGGATAATAAATTATGACAAGCTTTTAAAACTAGATTAATATTTGTAACTATCTCTTAACCAAAGAAAGAAAGTCACTGCCTTTTATCAAACAATAAGCAATATGTAATAAGAGAAAATATAAACACTTCTCTCTCATTAAAGTATAAATAACAGAGAGAAAATCAGTAATAATATAGAAGACCTGAACACATTATTAATCAAATTGATCTAACTGACTTCCAACTCAGCAATAGTAGAATACATGTTTTCTCAAATGCACATGAAACTAATAAATGAATTCAGTAAAATGGCGGGATACAAAATCAACACACAAAAATCAATAACCTTTCTATATGCCAACAACAAAATAGACTAAGAAGAAATCAACAAAGTAATCCTATCCACAGTAGCTACCAAAAGAATGAAATACATAGGAATAAACTTAACCAAGGAGGTGAAAGACCTCTACAATGAAAACTACACAACATTGGTGAAGAAAACTGAAAACACAAACAAATGGAAAGATATCCTATCTTTGTGGGTCAGAAAAAATAACATCATTAGAATGTCCATAATACTTAAAGCAATCTACACATTTGACACAATCCATATCAGAATACCAATGCCATTCTTCACAAAAACAGAAAAAAAGATCTAAAAATGTGTATGGAACCATATAAGACCCCATATTGCTAAAGCAATCTTGAACAAAATGAAGAAAGTTGGAGGCACCACACTTCCTGACTTCAAAATATACCTTAAAGCTATAGTAACCAAAACAGCACAGTCTTAGCATAAAAACAGGCAAATTGACCAATGGAATAGAATAGAGAATCTGCAATAAACCCACACAATTACAGTTGACTGATTTTCAAAAAAGGTGCCAAAAATATACAATGAGGAAAGGACAGCCTCTTCAACAAATGGTGCTGGGAAAATTGCATAGACATATATGGAAGATCGAAACTAGACCCCTATCCCTCACCATACACAGAAATCAACTCAAAATGGATCAGAGACCTAAATTTAAGACCCAAAACTTTTGAACTACTAGAAGAAAACATAGGGGGAAAAGTGTAGGGAGCACTTTTTTGAGCAAAACTACAAAGGCACAAGCAACTAAAATAAAAATACTTAAATGGGACCCTATCATAAAAAGCTTCTACACAGCAAGGAACACCATCAACAAAGTAAAGAGACAACCTATAGAATGGGAGAAAGTATTTGCAAACTACACATCAGACAAGGGGCTAATATCCAGAATATACAAGGAACTTAACAACAAAAAACCAAATAACCCAATTTAAAAAGTGGGCAAAGGACCTGAGCAGACATTTCTCAAGAAGAAGACATACAAATGGCCAATAAGCATATGAAAAAATGCTCAATATCACTAATCATAAGGGAAATGCATATTGCAACAACAATGATATATCATCTCACTTCAGTTAGAATGGCTATTATCAATGACAAAAAATAGCAAATGCTGGCTGGCAAGGATTAGGAGAAAAAGGAACTCACCTACATTGATGGTGGGAGTGTAAATTGGAACAGCCACTGTGGAAAACAATATGAAGGTTCCTCAGAGACTAAAAATAGATCTAAGATCTAGCCTACAACCCAGTTATCCCACTACTGAGTATATACCCAAAGAGAATAAAATCAGTATTTCAGTAAGACACCAGCACTCCCATGTTCATTGAAGCACTATTCACAGTAGCCAAGAGAGGGAATCAGCCTAAATGTCCACCAATGAGTGAATGGATAAAAAAGCCCATGGTATATATACACTGTGAAACATTACTCAGCTATAAAAAAAATTATATCCTATCATTTGCAGCACTATTGATAGAACTGGAAGCCATCATGTTAACTGAAATAAGTCTGGATCAAAAAGACACCACATCTCATTCATGTGTGGAATGTAAAAGTAAATCAATCAATAAATAAGTTTTCATAGAAGTAGAGAGTAGAATAATGATTACCAGAGGCCCAGGGTTATGAGGGAGGAAAAGTGGTGAACTAATTGGTACAAAACTATGCTATCAACCTTAAGTGAATTATTCTGCAGTATATGCATGTATTGAAACAACACATTGTACCTACCCCTCAAATATATGCAGGTAAATGTTAAAATATTTTGAATAAAAGTAAAGCTATCAATGATGTAAAAGACACCTGGGAAACTTTTCTTTAAAAGATTGACAAAGCAAAATAGAAAATGCCATGCATAATTCACAAAGAAATTCTAGACCTAAACAAATAAACAATAATAGAAGAGTTATAAAAAACATTATCAGAATAATTAGGAAGTTTTGAATATCAAATTTATATTGTCATTATAGTTTATCATTTTGTAACAAGATTTTGTTATTGGGTACCTTGGACTGAATGTCTCCCTAAAACTTGATCCCCACTGTGACAGTGTTAAAAAGGTGGGAAATCCTATTATGGTAATTGAAAGATGGGGCCTTGAAGAGGTGATTAGATTATAGGACCATGCAGCATTAGTATGTGAAAGATTAATATGTGTGTCCTTAAAGAACATGAGCCCTGGATCATTTAACTTGAATCTGAAAATATATTGGGAATGTTTTATTATTTATGAGATAAAACTTTTCAATAGTTGAAAAAGAGAAGCCTCTTTCCAGATTTTCATAATGCAAAAAATGCAGAAAATAGGGTTATAAAACAAGAGAAATGCTCAGGGGTTTTCAAAAATAGATATGTATTTTGTATTCACATTATCGTACATAATTACATACAATAGGAAATTAATATATATGCATATATTTTACATTTTTATATATATACTAGCTAATAGTTATGTTACATTCTTTGTTTATAAAAACAACTAGAAAACTAGAAACATTTTTCTTGAGATATTTTTCCACCAGAATGAAGACAGGACTATAGCATCAGTGCAAACAAATTAGGTGAAAACTGTTCAATACTATATAGAGTAATAAATTTTAAAAAGGAATATGCTTTTCACTCACTAAAAATTTTTCTTTCCTCTCTGAATTATGCTTAACCCAAGTGAACAGCCAGTAAATAAAATTCAAGTTACCATGAATGTCATTTTATCTTTACCTTAGCAAGAAATCTTTAAAAAGCAGACTTTCAATTTTAATAAATATTTTCTCATCTCTTTATCTTTAATAGATGCCGTTTTCCTCATTTACAGTCATGCATGTATGTTTCTTAGCTAACTTTGCCAAACATTGCTGTGAAAGAAGAGGAAATGTATAAAATATTTACATGGTATTCTTTGGCTTTTGGACTTTCACATTATTAGAAAATCAATGCACAATTTTGAGAGGGACTTTTGGCTAGGAATGAAATACCTTATGAAAGTACTTTAAATAATTGTACCTGCAGAAGAAAAAGGGGGTTCAAAAAGGGCAATGAAACCTTTTCATTTTGGCTGTTTATAGGACTGGGAAGATAGATAATATTGGCAATAATTTTTGGCAACATTTAATAATAATAATGAGATGGTTTTCGCTTTCTTTTTTCAACTCCTACACTTTCAACAGTTCTGTGTCTAAGAGATTTTAGGAAATAATTTTATGTCAACTTATTTTTTAAGGTCCAATGCATGTTTTTATATATCTTCATCCATGTCTATGCTCATGTTTGAAGAGTTCAAACAGCAAAATAAACTTGTGATTAAACTCTGTATTTAATCACAATCTCTGGGACTTCTCTTAAGCATTCTTATAATAGCAAAGCTGGTTTATGAATGAGATGTGGAGATGAGAAAAGAAAGCCATTATACAAATGTGTGTTTGTGGGCCTGTTTGCACATTTGAGATGGAAACAGAAGAGGAAAGCAGATCAAAACTAGTAATAAGCAAATGGCCTAAGTGTTTAGTTCAAGTACCAGAGTAGTCATAGATGATATGGGTTTTTTTCTCAGATTCTAAATATGTTTTCTCATCTAGAAAGCCTATTACCTATAGTCAGACACTAATTCACTAGAGAAATAAAGAATGGCATATTTCTTCTGATTCCCTTCTAATGCTTTTCCCACTGTAATAAGGTAGGAAAGTCACTGTTTTATCTCGGGTCTCACGAGATTTTAAAAAGAAATGAGAAATTAGAGATGTACATTATGTGTGTATATGTTTTGGTGGCTGGGTTTAACTTACAACACAGAAGTTTCACTCAACATTCTCAAGTGGAAATTTGAATCTCTTGATAGAAATAAGTAATGGCAAAACTATTATCATTTAGTACCAGGATAAATAAAAAATGTAATTTTATTTTAAGAACTGTATTAAGTAAATAGTGTAAGTGGTTTGCAAATAAAGCAAAATTCAAGAATACGGTTTGACTGAAATCTATAAAATTCAATATTAAACAAAATGTCTCTTACTTTCCCGCAGCACATTGTCTTAGTTTTAGTATTAAGTGTATTGTTTTTGTTTTATTTTTTGATTTTCACATTTCTTTTCAGTGGAAGAGAAGTCTGCTTAGTTAACAGACATCCATTTTACACCATAAATCACATCCTAAGTAGAGAAAGGAACAGATATTTTAAAAATTACAACGATTTTGTAAGTTTGAACATGATAAAGCATGACAGACCATATTTCAATTTAGTTTTGTTGTTTCAACACCCACGCACCATACTATGCAACTGCACCCTAATATTATCTTCTGGTCCTGAAAACAAGTATTTCCAGAAAAAGCAGCATTTCACTTGCAGGTTCCCAGTTGTATAAAAAAATGTTTTTTGTAACTTTACTTTGGAAATTTTCCTCAAAGTCATTTATGTGAAAATTAAATGTTTGCTAAGCCAAAAAAACCCAACCAACCAACCCAACAGACAAACAAAAAACAAAGCAACAGATTTTTCAAATGTCTTTCACTTTTTCAGGAAACATCATTTGAGTGCTTATGTTAGTTATTGTGGGAACAAAGGAAATAAGGTAGTTGTATTGAAAGATCTGGATTTAGAAGGGAGCCATCAGTAAATAGCTTAATTTTCCCTCCTACTGCTGTTTCCAAGCCACTTCTGTTAGGGTCCCTTCCCAGATTCTACAATTGCCTGAGCAGATGCATGAGCTTTGTCATTCATCTTGGATATTATGTATATATCTTTTTTTTTTTTTTTTTTTTTTTAGCAACTAAAATGTACCCTCTGACCTAAACCCAAAAAAATTTTTTTTCTGACACCCAGTTTGAAGTGTCTTTTCTTCCCTTGGCTAAGGCCTCACCTATAGTTATCTACTGAGGGTAAGGGAATCATTGTTTGATTATTTACTTGCTTCCATTACCTCAACCTGTAATTTTAAGCAGCTATTTTTGACCTTCTGGGGTCATATGGAATGAAGAAAAAAGAAAGAAGAATAAGGAAAAAGGAAAAAAAAGTCAAGGTCTTTATTGATGACTGCTGCCATAATTAAGCATTGGCGCCCTTTGTGTGCCTGTCTGTTTGGGTTTGCCAGGACATCTCAGGCAGCATCCTCTGGCAGGATCTTTTCAAGAGGGCTCTACCTTCTCTGACCTTGCATTCTAACACGGCACACAGGGAAAGCTTCCCATCATTAAACACCCCAGCCTGGAACAAGGGTGTCACCCTCTTCAATCAGACACCACAGCTTCTTGACTTTAGACTTCTGCTCCAGAGCCAGGCACAAAATTCTATGTCTGCCAGATTCCAGGGGCACAGGTCAAGTATTCCGGTAAGAATCCAATCAGGTAAGATCTATGTGATCTGGATAGGAGTAGAGAATTAAATGAGCTGTAGATATTAGCCAAATATTAATAACATTTGTCTGAGTAGTGAAACTATGTGTGATTTCTTTTTAATTCTATTTGTATAATTTAAACTTCCGAAGTAACAATTTTAACTGAGCACTTACTTTCATTTTTAAATGAGTGAACATGGACTATTTTCTAAGCAAATTTAAATTTATATTAGAGGTCAAAAATATTTCTAACATTACCAATCATTAGCTCTGTAATTCTAGTTGTAACCATTGTCACGTTAGCATAATTTATTTTTATTCTAATTACTATAATCTTCCTCCCAAATTTCCCAAATGATAAGCCTCCCTTAGCCTGATATGAAGTATGGCCTAATTAATTTTTCTTGAATTCTTTGCATAAAAACTTTTATTTTCATCTTGAAGCCATTTGATCAAAGAAGAGGAGATTGCTGCCACATAGGTTTTTTGTTTGTTTTTGGTTTTTTAAGGAATAAAGAACATAAATGGCCTGTGCATAATAAGTGAATTATTGAAGAAAGCATTTAACCACTTAACATCCAAGAATAAACTTGTTTCAAGTTCCAAACTGTTTACTACTTTTTCTACAAACCTTAAATTACAGATTTATTCCTCTGTACTAGCAGTCTTTAAGAAAGTGACATTATTCATAAATGCAAAAATTATTATACTCATTAGATGGTTTTCTAGATAATATGTAAGTTCTGTATAAAATTATTTTTTAAATGGGGAATGTCCAGTAATTTTTATTAGAAGCATGCCAAAGACATAAATCAAAATAATGCAGAAATTAGAAGTAGCCATTAATTAATACCTTAAAATATTTTGCTTTCAGAAAGACAGGAAGCATTCTATTCCAAGCAACAAGTATAAATGAAAAAAGATATGATTAATATATTGTATTGTTTTAAAATAAAGCTCGTTTTTCACTTCACAATGGACAATTTTGACTTTCAGTGCTCTGAATTACTCTGTTCAAAAAGAATTCCCATTTACACCATTACTTAAAGTTCATACGTTAAAAAGTCATTTTTCTCCATAGAAAAGAAGTTTTCACTTCAAGACTTAGGCTGATGACAAAGTCAGTTATAAGGATATTTTAGTGTAATGAATGTTAACATCCAGTGACTGTTAACAGACACCAACAAATTTTGAGTGACACCTAAAAGTTACTCAGTACTGGGGTAAGATCTAACACGTTTCTTTCATATGGTCAGACTTAAAATAAGAGTGTGAGTCCCTTATCATCATTCTTTTTAATTTAATTGTTTCACTTAACTGAATCATTTGCATTTTCATATAAATGTAAAAATCTGCTTGTCAATTCCTATTAAAAAGCTCATTGCAATTTTGGTTGAGATTGTGTAAAATCTATAAACCATTTGAGGGAGAATTGATACTTTAACAATCTTGAGTCTTCCTGTCCATGAACTACATGATACATTGCTCAACACGGGGCGGGGGCGCTCTCCTTCAGTTTCTTTAAGCAATGTTTTTAGTCTTTTGTACAGATGTTCTTAAATGTATCCCTGTATACTTAATATTTTGATGTTCTTACAAATATTTTTCTACTTTTAATTTTAATTTCTAGTTGTTTATTTATAATACATATGTACAACTGATTTTTTGTATATTACCTTTGTATACTATGATCTTGCTACACTCATAAATTAGTTCTTGCAGCTTTATTGTCGATTCCTTAGGACACTCCTTTTGTCTGCATATAAAGATAAATTTATTTTTTCCTTTTCAAAATATATAGATTTTATTTATTTTATTAACCTTAATGCACTGGTTAGGACTTCTAGTGCAATCTTGATTGATGTGATATGAGTTAGTATATTGACTTATTCCCAAACTTAAGAGAAAAGAATTCAGTCTTTCACTGTTAAGTATAATCATTGCTTTAAGGAGTTCAGAGATGTACCGAACTCTCTTTTCTATTTCTACTTTGCTGAGAGTTCTTATTATGAATGAACCTTGATTTTTTTTTTTCCCAAATACTATTTCTACATCTATTGAGATAAATTGTGTTTGCTTCTTTTTTTTTTTTTTTTTTTGTCGTTTTTTCATGACCGGCACTCAGCCAGTGAGTGCACCGGTCATTCCTATATAGGATCCGAACCCGCGGCGGGAGCGTCGCCACGCTCCCAGCGCAGCACTCTACTGAGTGCGCCACGGGCTCGGCCCCAAATTGTTTGCTTCTTATTTTCTTAATTATTCTATTAATATTGAGGCTTTATTCACAAAATAAATCCCAGATATTCAAACTTTGTTATCTTTTTTATATATTCCTGGATTCTCTTTGCTATAAATTTTAAAGGTAAACTCCATTTAGATCATTTATGCTTCCAAGAAACTTATTTATTTCATCTAAGTTGTCAAATTTATTGGCATAAAGTTAGTTGTAACATTTCTTTATAAACCCATCAACTATAAGGCATGTCTTTTCTTTTATTCTAATATTAGTAATGTCTCTACACATTATTTTATTAGTGGAGCTGGAAGTCTATCAAACGTTATTGATTTTTCCAAATTACCAGTTTGCAGTTTCTTTACTTTTCCTTTCCTGTTTGTTCAACATTAATGTTATTGAATGCTGCTTGGATCTTTATTATTTCTTTCCTTTCCTTTACTTGAGTTTAATTTGCTTTCTTTGTCAAACTTCCTAAGGTGAAAGCTTAGATCAGGAGTCAGCAAACTATGGCTGTCAGGCCAAATTCAGCCCACCACCCATTTTTTGTAGTGCTTAAAAATGAAGTGGTTTTTACGTTTTTTTTAATGTTTGAAAAAATAAAAATAATATTTTGTGCATGTAATAATTCCATGTAACTTAAATTACATTTTTTGTATTTTTTTTTTTTAGAATACAACCATGCTTATCCATTTATGGTCACCTTCACACTACAAGGGCAGAACTGAGTAGCAGCAAAAATAGACTATGGAACCTAAACCCATGCCTTAAAGGTTTGATTTTTAATTTTTGTTGATTTACTTTCAATTTAAGCATTTAAAGCCATAAATTTCCCTGTTATCACTGTTTAACCTACATCACACAAAATTTTAAGTGCTGTGTTTTCATTTCTTTTTAATTCAAAATACCTTCCAATTTCTTTTTTGTTTTCTCCCTTTACTCATGGGATATTTACAAATGCTTGTTTAGCTTTTGAGTGTTTGAAGATTTTCCAGATATCTTTCTGTTGTTGGTTTCTAATTTAATTCTACTATGGTCAGAGAATATACTCTGTATGATTCCAATTTATTTAAACTTGGTGAGACTTATTTAACATTGTTAAACATTTCATATGTACAGTACTTGTAGGCTGTGGAGTTCTATAAATGTCGGTTAGGTCCATGTAGTTGATATTATTCATTTTTTATATATTGGTACTGAGTATATGTTTGTTTTATGAGTTACTAGTAAGAGCTGTGGAAAACTCCAACCATAATTCTGGTTTTGCCTATTTAGCCATTTACTACTATGAGATTTTGCTTCATGTATCTTATAGCTGTTATTAAGCTCATAACCATGACAAAGTGTTATGCATTATTGACTAATTGGCCTCTTTGTCATTATGAAATCCCCATATTTATCTTTAGTAATATTGCTTGTTCTATAATATTTTTGTTTGTTTGTTTTTACTATAGCTTTTTTAGCTTTCTTACACTTGATGTTTGCATGATTTTCATTTTCCCATCATCTTACTAATAATAAATATCTTTATGTATATTAAAGTGTGTTCCTTATGTCCAGTCTTGCAATCTCTGCCTTTTTATTGGCATGTTTAGACCATTTATATTTAATGTAATTATCAATATATTCAGGTTATAACAATCATTTTGTCATTTGTTTTATATTTGTTGCATCTATTTTTTATTATTTTTCTCTCTCCTGCTTTTTTTCACATTGAGTATTTCTTTTTTTAATGTTCCCATTATTTGCCAATTAAACATTTCTGGTTTTAATGAGTGTTTTAACATTTAAAATATATATCTTTACCTTATAATAGTGTAACCTGAAATAATATACCTTTCATTTATAATGTAAGACAATCTTGGAAAAAAGAATGCTTTCATTCCTTGCCATCTTTTGTATTGTTATTTCATGCAATTTATTTCTACAAATGCCATAAACCTTACAATGTGTTTCTTTTACTTTTGGTTTAAAATTTTAATTATCTTTTAAATACATTAAACATTAGAAATAATATTTTATTTTCACCCACATATTTATAAAGTCTGGTGCTTTTTATTCTTTGGGGAAGATCCACAATTCCATGTTGGATAGATTTTCTGACTAAAGAATTTTTAACAATATTTTTTTTAGTTTTGGTGAGCTAATGAAGAATTCTTTTTCTTTTTTTATGGAAAAGCTTATATTTTACTTTATGCTGGGTATAAAATTCTAGATCAAAAGATCCTATTTTATTACTATAAAATGTTTTCCATTGTCTTTAGGCTTTCATTATTTATTTTCAGAACTCCTAGTCACTGTTCTCTTTGTTTCTCCATACATAATGTGTCCTGATGATTTTCAGAAATGTGGTTTTTTGTTATAATATACTTTTTTTTTTTTGACCGGTAAGGGGATTGCATTCCTCGGCATGGTGTGGTCCACACCACACTCAGCCAGTGAGTGCACTGGCCATCCCTATGTAAGATCTGAACCCGCGGCCTTGGCACTACCAGCACCGCACTCTCCCGAATGAGCCATGGGGCCACCTCTGGTTATAATAAACTTTAATGTGGTTTGTATGTATGTGTTTCCTGTTTGTTATTTATTGAAACTTTTTGATTTTAGAATATAATTTTTATCAAACTTGGATATCCTTCAGCTATATTTCTTACAATATTTTTCTATACCTCTCTTTATTCTAGAATTTTAATTATATGTATTTTACACTGCTTTGAATTATTTTATAGAACTAGAGGCATAATTCAGGTGCTGTTTTCAATATTTTTTCTCATTTCTTCATTATGGATAGATTGTATTGCTTTGCTTGAAAGTTTATTAATTTTTTTTTATGTGTCTAATCTACTATTAGTCTCATCCACTAAAAATTTAATTTTAGGTAGTCTAGTTTTTAATCTCTAGAATTTTTATTTTGGTTTTTTTTATAGATTTTATTTCTGTCCTATTAAGTTTCCACTTTATTTCAAATGCTAATATATAATTATAATAGCTCTTCAGCATTTTAATCTTCTACTTCCATCATTTCAACAATTTCTAGGTATGCTATTGTTAAGTTTTATTCTTATTATGTGTCACAATTTCTGACTATTTGACTTGTGTACTAATTTTGATTAAATTTTGAGCATTGTGATTTTGTTTTCCTTTAAGTAGTGATGTTTTAAAAATATTTTTAGCCTAAAATTAATTTTTGAATTAATTTTATCTCTGCTTGCTTTTAAGCTTTATAAAATGCAGGTATAGAAGGGCATTCACTCTGGAAAAAGCTCAGCCATACTATAAGACATGGTCTCATGTCTCCACTGAATGCTGTGGGTGCTTACTGAAGAATTTCTACTGTGGTGGGTTGGCACTTGAACATCTGCCTGTGCTGTGTGAACCCTTAGAAATGTTATACTTATAGATCCCTGATCTTTCTTTGCCCTGCCATTTGGAGTTTTACTCCAAGCATTTACAGTCTACTACTCAGCAAAGACTCAAGAATCTTACCTAAATATGCAATGTACTTTTTCAACACCTCCTTACTCTTCAGAACGCTAGCTTACAATTTTAGCTGAATCAGACTTCCAAAAATATGATTTCATCTCCTTGATTTAGTCATTCCCAGGTTGTTAAGATTTCTTCCCTTGAATTAGTGGCCTGGAAATTGTCTCCAAGCAATGAAATGGGTGAATTGTATGTCTCACATGATTTATGTTCCCTTTTTCAAGGATCACAAACCTGCACTATCTGTTGTCCAAAGTCTGAAAATAGTTGCATCTATTTTGTGCAGTTTCTGGATGTTCATGTTGGGATGTTCTGTCCTTATTTCTCCTTCATTGCTAATAGCAGAAATTTGTTATATAAAATTGATACAAGAATCAATCTTAAAATATAAATTAAAGACCTGCCTTAGTGAGTTTAGTTCTAACAAGAGAAGGCTTGAGATAGTGAAAAAGCATAAGCACTCCAGTTTCACGGCCTGGATTTGCATGTTGGCTGTGCTACAAAGTGCAAATTACTTAACATTTTTGCCTTCAATTTCTTAAAATATGAAATGTTATAAAACCTACTTTATACTGTGGTTGTGAGTATTTATTGTGATATTAAGTTTATATATTAAAATGTCATTACCTCTGGATTTGACTTGTGAAATTAAAGAAAAAAGTATTCCCTAAAATGTTTATGCTTACATTCATTTTAGTTGCAATTTGAGTATTTTAATTCATTTAAATAAAAACGCATTTTCAAGTATAAATGAAAAGATAATAAATTATCATGAGTTAAATTTTACTTATTATGTCCTCTATGAGATTTAATAATAAACGAAGTGCAAATCCCCAAGCAGATGTCTTGTCACCTACAAAGCAGAATGCTTTCATTTTTTGTTAGTTACCTGTGCACCTATGCTCAATTTTCACATTATACATTATCTAAGTGGAAAGCTATTTTTAATCCAACATGCTATAATTTGCCTTCAGAAGAGATTGTCGTATTTCTACAATTATAGCATTTTTGTTTACTTTATCTGTTACAGGTTCTGTGTTTTCAAAGATATTTTGATGAAAATGACAAAGGTGGACAGTAAAAAATATATAACAGGAAAAATAAAATACATTTTATAAATATTTTCCCCCAACTTGATTCCTAAAGTTATTGTCTTTTCTCCACTTTCTCTTCCTTCCATTTTGGGTGAGGAGCTGCAGGACAGGAAGGTTTCCAAGAGACCATAGTAAGATGTTTGTGATAAAAGAAATCCAGAGGGCTTTTGGTAACTAAATGTTACCATTCTTTAAGCAAGTTGCTCACTTCCTACCATGTGCCACATATATTATAGGTTCTGGGAATACAGTAGTAAAAACCAAACTTCTGCCTTCATGAAGATTAAGTATTAAATCTAACACTCACATAGTGCTTACTATGTGCTAAACTCTTACAAGTATTAACTAATGTAAACTTCATAACAACCCTATGAGGTAGGTAACATTATTATTCAGATACTAAGAAAAGAGGTTATTGAACTTACCCAAGGTCCCACAGTTAGTTAGTAACAGGCAGAGCTATAATTAAACCCTAGGACATCAAACACCAAAGCTCGTATTCTTTTACATGCTAGTGTGTGTGGCAGGAGAGCTAATAGTCAAAATAAAATAATAAAATACATAGCACACTAGATAATTATTTAGTTTACTCCATATTAGTTACAGAATATGGAGTAAAATAGAGCAAGGAAGTAAAGTAACAGAAATGCGTGAGTGTATATGTGTGTGTTTGTGTGTGTGTGTGTGTGGTAAGGGCTGCTATTTTAAAGAAAATTATTGGAAAAGACTTTACTGAGAAAATGGCATTTGAGTAAACCCACTGAGATACACATACACACACACACATGCACATATTATACATCTCCTTTGTGGTTAAATAAATAAAAAAGACTAAAATTTTCAAGTCAATACATACATTAGTATAGGACATATGTTTAATTTACATATATTATGTTTAAATATAACCACTTCTGTCAACCAACTTTAAATCAACTTGAAAAATATCCAAAATATTCAAATAAGTATCAGTAGTTTATAGTATTAGTGACTTAAAATGGGAGCTAACAGCCTTTTTTCTTATGTTTCTGGACAATTTCTAATGCATTCTATTGTAATCAACTTTGGTCATAAAATTGAATGTGATTGATCACTGTAAAGTATCCACTAATAAAGATTAATTGTGCTGATTAAATACAACTGCTAACCTCTGCAGCTATTTATATTATCATGTTAGAAAAAATTAACTCTAAATGCAATAATAAGCTTATGCAACTTATTTTACTTAAACATAATATTCTGCGTTTTATCTGGACTACACATACTTGCATAGACCTCTAAATAACTTACTAATAATGGCTGATACTTACTCTGCTTTTTCATAAGTAAATATTAGTAAAGGCAAAAAGCATCATGAGTTGGTTTAAAGTGAATAATACATTTTGTTCAAAAGGAGTTAGACATCATTCCATAAGAACCTATTTATGCAGGCTTGTTTTCTATACCTAATATTTTATACAATAAAGTCATTCATTGTGCTCTTAGTCAATTGGCAAGCAGAAACATAGACATGACTTTAAAGCACATAAAAAAAAAGAAAAAAAACCCGTTTTTGATAGTGTGATATTTCAAATGAAAATATCATCAGTGCTGGAGAAGAAAGGCTGTTGAGCAAGCAGAATTATGCAGTATTTCTCATCCTTAACACTATTGACATTTTGGGGTGGATAACTCTTTCTTGTGGAGGATGTCCTAGCACTATAAGATATTGAACATCATTTCTATCCTCTACCCAATAGATGCCAGTAGAACCTTTTATCCATCTCCCTGGTCGTGACAACCAAATTTTTTTCAGACCTTGCCAAATGTCTTCTGGGGAACAAAAATTACCCCTGGTTGAGAACCACTGGTATTGAAAATGTCTTCTTCTTATTGATAGTTACATTGATAATAATAAATATCTTTTATTGAACATAAATTACACACCAACTGCTTTCATAAATGCTAAAAATGTATCATCTGATTAATTATAACTTATCTACCATATGAAGGCAGGGCTGTAGTAATGACCATTCTGGAGATGAGGGAACCAAGCTTGCACGAAACTGAACTCTATATCCAAAACCATATCGCCAGTAAGTAGCAGAGCACACATTGAAGCCAATGTCTGCTTCAGGAATTATGTTCATGTCTGCTCCTCTATTCTGCCTCATTTCCCTAAGGTATGAATTTGAAATAACTTCAGTGAATGAAGGAATCAAAATGTCAAAAGGGAAATGTATAGTACATGCATACAATTTATGCTTTGTTTTATAGACCCAGGCGACTACTATGTGTGGCATTCAGAATATGCTAGACACATGTTCTACCACATTCTTTATCAGTAGGGACTAGGGAAAGTGTTTCACTGTGATTGAGTTTGGCTGTCATATCCAAGGAGGAGGACTCCATGGGCAGGAGCACCTCCCAATAGATTGCAAAGCCCTAAGGACTGGGACAAATGCTAGAAAGAAAAGAAAAACTGCACTGAGTGAGAGGGGGAAAAGCCTCTCTACAGAAAATATTCTAAACCTGCCAAATCAACAGAATGAAATGGAGACGTGCCAGATTCTCTATTAATTAAAATATTAGATTAATGAATTAAAAACAAAAATAAGATTAAAAGCCAAGTATTATTATAATTTTAATAATAATGCCTTCTAAATTAGGAATATTGGACAAAGGGATTGTATTAGTCAGTCGGAAGAGCTCTTGAACAGGTATATCTCTCACATCTACGCTGCTGAAATATTTAACATGATGGCAGTTTTCTAATTACAACCATCACTCCTTGATTACGGGCAATTGCCAATTTAAGAAATTTCCATACTAAAATGTGCTTGTGAGATATCACTCATATGTGGAATATTAAAAAAAAAAAAAAAGGAAAAGAAAATGTGCTTCTCATAGAAGTAGAGCATAGAATAATGGTTACCAGAGACTGGGGGGAGAGAGGTAGGATGAAAAGTGGTGGACTAATGAGTATAGAACTATGCTGTCTACCATAAGTGAAGCATTATGCAGTATATGCATGTATTAAATCAACATATTGTACCCCCAAAATATGTACAAGTAAATTTTAAATTATTTTGGATAAAAAATGATAAAAATAAATAAATAAAATTTGCTTCTAACGAAATTGTAAAATAAATTTTATCATTTATACAATGCTTGTACATGCTAGCTAGTTACTTATGTGTGTCAACAAATAGCAGATAACAGGAATAAATCTGTATTGTACTAC